>NC_066856.1:14150609-14450609 GCF_001640805.2 Lates calcarifer | reverse complement strand
ATTGAAATATACTGTATTTGTAGCATGTCATATGCGCGATGGACTGTGCTGTCATTTTGAATGTACTGCAAATAGACTCTGTATTAAGTAATGGTATAAACTCATCTATATCATTAGAGAAGAACTTCAGCTAGTATTTACTATATTTCACTCTTGTGTTGCTAAACCAGAGCTCTGTGGGTTTGGGATAAACCTTTTTTTAAACTGTTAACACATCTCTAGCCACAACATACAGAATGTACTGGCAGTAAAATAGATATAGCACAGAGGTTCCCTTACTTGACAAAAAAATAAAAGGCATTATTCTAAGAAACTTCACTGTGATAAAGACATCATTATTATTTTTATCATTATCAGTCTATGTGCTTATCAGTTAAACCTATTGCTGTATATTGGCTTTGTCTGCTGTCAGGCGAGCAGATGTATTGATCAAAACATCCTGTCTGTAAAGTGCTTGATATTAAAGCCAGTTTAACAAATCTACAATGACAAGCTCATCTTGTTGTCAGTTTGAATTTGTGAACTCTCTCTCTGTGTGCAGCAGTTTTACTCACAAATACCTCTCTGCTGTTACTCTGCATCATTACCTTTGGATATCTCATTTTAAAAGACAACTCTGCACCTCGCTGTGGCTTATTTGAAACACAGTTTGATAGGAGAGTGGATCATTTTTGGCACAGAGATGAGTTTTGGTGGGAGGTCTTGTACAGGTTGAGATGTATTGTTTCACTGTGTGCCAGCAGCTCCCTCCAGAGGACAGACAATGACATTACTATAATACATGTGGTCTGGTTAAAAATAAATAAATCCCACAGTGACTGACAGGTTCATGAACATATCTTGGCATTTGCAGAGGCTTCACTTACAGCCCTCTATATTAGTACTTACATGATTGACAGAGAGTATATATAACAAGAAACACTAGTGGGGCATGGCCTCACAAATGTGCTGCTTCTCTCCACCTCATATTATCCTGAATTGTGTCCCAAGAGCAAAAATGAGCTGCTGGGACCCTGTTAATGAATAATTCTTGCCTCTGTCTATGTACAATATTCCTGCTCCAGGTTTAGCAGTTTAGAAAATTGCAAGATTTAAGCTAAATAATGAATAAATGACATTTAACAGCCTGAATCAAAGCCTCCTTAATTATATTAGAACCATATTACAGCTTTAATTTTGTCTGTTAATGTTGTTTACTGCATCCCGGCCACCCTCCTGGTCGCCTAAAGCAGCATTTTATCCTGTTTTTATTTACTAGTCCAAAGCAACCAAGCCAAACAACAATACAGTAAGTTAATAACAAAAAGCCAACTATTATTTTTTAATGTAAAGTTCTTTAAAACAAGCATGTTAGATGAGGGATTTAGCGGAAATACAAACACAAACAAATATTTGAACATGAAGCAAATGAACACACTTAAAAAGCCTCATTAATTATAAATAAACACAGTAAACAGGGCGCTGTGCAGGGCGCGGCTGAGCGAGTCATGATCATGTGACCCCTCTGACGTCACGTGAAAGTCTCTTCCGGGTGTTTTTCCCTCAGCTGGAGCTGGACGGTGACAGCGAGGTAACGCAGCTTTCTTCCACGTTTTAAGCCTTCATTTCGCCAAAATGAACCGTATATTTGGCAGAGGAAAACCCAAGGCTCCACCAGCGAACCTTACGGACTGCATAGGAAACGTAAGTAGAACGTTAAAATAAGTTTTTTTTAAATGTTGTCTTTAAGAAAGTACACAAAGATGGATCCCCTCTCGGCTGGCTCAGCTAACTGTTAGCCGACTTTATAAACAGTAACAGCTTTATGAGCAGTTGCCATATTTAACCGGCATTTTGTCATAATAACTGAGTTTAATACATCATAAATTAATAATGAGCTATATTATTAGTAGTAGACATTATTATCCAAGCAGGCGTTTCTACTTAACACGGTGTATTGATTATATCAGTCGACAATCAGGGCATTTAAACACAACAATCTGCTTCTGTTCAGGTTGTGAATCAGTGTTATGTAATTTTGAACAGGAATTTGAACCATAAGACTGTCAGACAGCAGAAACCATGTTATCCTCTCAGTGAAACGGGCGACATCAACCAGTTAGACAGGTTATTTGTCAGGCTAGAGCTATTGTTAGCTGACTGGAGTTGACTTGAGAGGAAGAAACTGGCGATACATAGTGTTTAATGGGCATCAATAAGACTCAAAGAAGCTACTGTGTGTAAAGGAACAGTCTACAAAATTAGAGAAGTCATCCTGGGCTGTATTTATGTTGTAAGATGCCTATAAAGTGAGCCTATTGGTAATAACCCATAGTCTCACAAAAGCTGACATCCTGTTCTCTGTTTTCTGCTTTAAGGTTGATTCTCGGGCAGAGTCCATTGACAAGAAGATCGCCAGACTAGATGCTGAACTTGTCAAGTACAAGGATCAGATGAAAAAGATGAGAGATGGGCCTTCGAAGGTGAGATTTCATGCCTTATGCTGCTGTAAAACAACAATGAGAACAGGCTCTTTTCTTGAAATCATCTGCTAGCACCCAGGACCAAAAGTCCAGTCAGCTCAGATATAAGTTTAGAGTGAGTGTTCACAAACTGTTGTCTTTTGTTTTTAACGACACACATGCTAAGAAAGACAGAAATGACACTTTTCTAGTATGTTACTACAAGAAAGATGAACTTTTTTCTCCTAAAAAGCTCTTTATCGTTTAACAAAAGAAGTCAGACTTCTCACATGGTAAATACCCCAAAAAGTCTAAAATTGCCAAAAAAAAAGATAAGTAAAATTGTATTGTTGGTATAAAAAAGTACTGACATTCAAAACCCTACCCTCCTCATCATGTGCCTGTATTCAGTTCCTGTTTATTGTTGATCATCTGTTTATATCACTTGTTAAATATTCTCATTTTTCTTCTACTAGAACATGGTTAAACAAAAGGCTATGAGAGTACTGAAGCAGAAGAGAATGTAAGTACTTCTACTCACAAACCTCAGTGATGCTATTGTTCAGTAGTTTTATTACCAAACAAATCCAGTTATATTTCCATATTCAGCGATCCTAAAAGCCTGACTAAATGTTATTTTTGTGTCCTCCAGGTATGAGGGACAGAGAGATAACCTCATGCAGCAGTCGTTTAACATGGAACAAGCAAACTACACAATCCAGACCCTTAAAGACACTAAAACCACTGTAAGATACAAGAATTTTTTACATTCAGAACATGGGAAAAAAGTGGCTTTCGGCTAACATTTGTTTATCTCTTTAGGTTGATGCCATGAAAGGCGGCCTCAAAGACATGAAGAAGGCATACAAGCATGTGAAAATTGATCAGATTGAGGTATTTGTTTTTTGACCGTAGGTTAGCAGCAATAGAATGTATTTGTTGTGTTGTCTCTTTTCTAATCAGCTGATGACAGTTTCACAGTAAATTATTGTGAACATCAATGATAATGGATGTTTCCAAAAAGTACCACACAATGTCTAAAGCTCACAACCAAATATAGTTTTATTATTTACTGTAATAGATAATAAAATGTTTGAGTTGTGAGCTTAGGACAGTGTGTTGCACCTTAATTTGTTTGGCTCAATGAAAGATACATTTTAAGTCTTTACTCCCTTTAATATTTAGGATATTCAAGATCAGCTGGAGGACATGATGGAGGATGCCAATGACATCCAGGAGGCGCTGGGCAGAAGCTACGGCACGCCTGACATCGATGAGGACGACTTGGAAGCAGGTCAGGAAAACACTGTGGTGCTGTTAACCCATCTCAATGAATATTCAACACTGTGTGGTTATTATGGAGACGATTGATGCTGTTGTCCTCTACTAAAGTTGCAATACAGCTAGTCTATTTTGACTAATAGATTTGCAGATATAATTGAAGATATGAATGCAGATTGTTGTATATATTAAAGACCAATAATTGTTGAATGGTTGTGTCCACAGAGCTGGATGCTTTGGGAGACGAACTCCTGATGGACGACGACAGCTCCTACCTGGACGATGCTGCGACAGCTCCTTCCATTCCAGAGGGTCTGCCCGGTGACAAGTCGACCAACAGGGTACTTCAGAGTTTTTTGATTTTACGGTTTCTTATGAATTTCATTGTTAGTTTATGGCCGCTTGATTTGATTAATGGGTTTTATTCTTTTTTGTGTCTCAGGATGGTGTACTGGTGGACGAATTTGGCCTTCCTCAGATTCCTGCTACATAAAGAAGCAATCAGAACACTCATACTAGTTTTACATGTATCATAGCTTTTTTGTATTTATCCAACTGACACTCCCGGCCTTAGACGCCAGCATTGAAAACCAAAGCATCTTCTGTCCGGCGAATGATGGAAACTATAACGTCAAATCAGGTTTCTAATTAAAACTTTTGATTCTTATATATCAGTGAGATTATTTCATATGTATCTGAGGTGATTGTTAGAATTGGGATTCTCAACTTTGTACAGTTTCTGCAGCATTTTGTTGCTACGATCAAAATAAATTATATTTTTCAACCAATACTTCACGTGGTGTGATACGCTGAAGTCATTATTTATACAAAAGTCACTTTATTGTGAAGTTAAATATGTGGAAGCATGATCATTAAATTAAACACATTCATTTGGCAGTTATTAACAAAAATAAATACACATTTCTTTAAGTAAGAAAATAAAAGTGAAAAGCCCTGATGTTGCATCCACAGCAGACTTGATTTTATCATCACCAGCTCAGCCTGTAGGTGTGAGGGAAGATTTTTTGGTGCAGGTACTCCACCACGCTGGTCATGGTTTGCAGGTTTTCAAATTCATAGTAAGGAATCTAGAAAAAAAAAGAAAATAAAAACACACTAATCCAGTCATTCCATAGAAAAGTATTTTCTGTGCCTCAGATCTAACATTTGGGCACATGACACCTCGCAGAAAACACAAACCAATAACTCTGGATCATAGAAATGAATATGAGGATCAAACCTGGACAACTTCATATCCCAGGAGCCTCAGGTGTCGCTGCTTGATGGCCTCTTTTCCAAGCAGCTGCCTCGTGTTTGTAGTGAACCTCTTTTGTCCGTCGATACAAAGAGCGATCCTGCAGTCACAAAGATGAGCTTTCATGTCTACTACATCAAAAATCTAGAGTGTAGCCACCTTTTACAAAACATAAAACCATTCACCTTTTGTGTACTTCATCAGTCTGACTGACAGGCAGCACATATCCCTCCTGATCAAGTTTGATCTCCACATCTATGAAAGCATAGTAAGTGTTAAGCCCTTTACTACAGAAAACATTAAGGGAGATAAACAGCTGTTGTGTGCCTGTTACCGAGTGTGTAGCAGTATGGCGTCAGAACTTTGGATCCAAAGTACGAACGAGCCCCGAGCAAATCGATCAGTCCGGTTTTCACAGAGTTGTACAGATGCACATCCACCGGCGTCTCCAGAGAGCGTCCGGGCATGAGGAAAGATTTGACATGGTACTTTGAAAGGAGCCTGGGACCCTGATTAAAAAAACAAAAGAGGGAGGGAAATCAGAGTTTACCTTACAACCAAAAAGGGGAAATTTGCTTGTTTTCTTGTAAGTATATTTTTCTCATTTCTCTTCATGTCAGAAAAAGAGTCCTTCATAATGAAAGTGAATTATCCAGCTTTTATCTCAGATATATAATAAATGTGACAAGAGACAAGAGTTTTACTTAGGAAACAGAATGTATAGTGTTGCCGCATTTTGCGGCTTATATGCTCAAACCTTAAAGACAACAGGCTTCCTGTGAGCGGGGAAAAAGTTGAATACAGGCTCGAGATAAACCCAACAAGCTGACGTGTGTTTGCTGTTGGTTAGAAATACTCTAAGGTAAGAGGTGCAGGTTTTATCACACATAACTGGAACACGCTGATCCTGACATACTGATGGTATGTTAAGCTACAGGGTGTGTATTCAGGTTTCTGACTGTCCATCCTTTGTCATTCTCCTTTCTGACATATTTAACCCCTGACATAGTTTTAAACACTTTACCTGATAGGAAGGACACTCCAGCTTCATAGTCATGTAGAGCTGAGTCAGCTGTGCCAGGATGAACCGATCCATTCCCGTGCCTTTGTCAGCAGCACAGGAATAAACACAAAAACACAAGCAACAATGTGAATAAGAGACAATGAGTTTATCTTTAATGGTTGGTTCAGGGCACATTCTTTCATGCTGCAGGTGTCTGACAGGATGTTTTACCTTGCAGCTGCTGCAGGAAGAAGTTACTGAAGACTTTGGAGACAAAGTTAACAGGGAACCTCTCGACCAGGGTGCAGGAGTGGAGCAGGTTGAGCAGCGTTCGAGGCTGGAAGTGTGAGAAGCGCGTGTGCAGGATGTTTTCGACCTTCCTGAATAGGTCGCCCGCGTTAGGAGGGAGGTATCCCAGCTTCCCGAAAGCCATGATCTGCCTGGCCACCTGGCTGGTGCTGTAGTCATCCGCTCGGTACACGAAGCTCTCAGCGACGGCGTCCAGCACAGTTGGGGACAGGATGTTCCTCCGGCTGAAGAACTGCATCACCTTGGTAACAGTCTCCGGGTGGGAGGTGAACACCATCGTGGGGACGTACTTCTCCATCGCCTGCACAAAGTAATGATCGCTGTGGCCGAAAGTGGATCAGCGCCCCAATCACAAGGGTGAGCTCCTCATCTGTGAAGTGAGGTACGTGCCGCACAGGCCTGCTTACACAGACTGATAATTAGAGGCATGGCCTGGGTCTGGTTCAGGGTCACAAGAGTGTGTAGCAGCACAGTAACAGCATAAGGATCCATGTAGGAGGTGACTGTCATGGCGTGAGTGTGCATGGAGTTCAGCAGGTCTATGTACTTTCCATCTTTACCCACATCACCTTGCAGAAGCTTATAGACAGCAACAAGATCTGACAGGCTCCACTGTGCAGGCTCCGTCTTCTGGATGTCCTCCATCACCTGCTCCAGTAACACACCGCCAGGACCCTCTATGGCCAGCATCGCCTGGCCTAAGGTGCACAACTGCCCTACGCTCATCTGCCCCCTGTCCAACCTCGCCTGGCTCTCAGACACCAGCCGCACCATCAGAGTGCTCCATGGATCCAGGAAGAGGCGCGTGCAGGCCAGGAGAGCGGATACCAGCCCAGCATCCGTCAGCCGTCTAGAGTCCTGCTCCAGCTGGAAGCACAAAGCTTTGATGGTGTCGTTCTCCAGCACTGCGGGGTCCTTCAGAGCGTTTCCCTCCTCCTCCAGGCTGGCCACACGGTGAAGCGCTGCCGCTGCCATGGTGTCAGACAGGATCTCCTCTGAGCGCAGGAGTTTGAAGACATGCCGGGATGTGGAGCATCCCTCTAGCCGCCGCTGGAAAGCCTGCTCCTCTGCAGCTGTGGGTCGATGCAGTTGGGTCAGACAGAACCGGGGAACCGAATCTCTGTGGAGCCCCACAGAGCTGCTGGCGACAAAGAACGGCTCCCTGACGATGGTGGTCAGGCTCCTGGTCCCACAGTCCGGCTGGAGCTTCCGGCAGCCCTGTCTTGTGATGCACCGGCCGGTAGAGGTGCACAGGCACGCGACACATAAGGGTTGACCCGCACTGGTTCTCAGGGGCCTGGTGAAGGGGCAGACAGGTCCAACAGGAGGGTAACGCTGAACCCCGAACTGCCCGAGCAGCGGAAATCTGCGGATCAGCTTCAGAGCCATGGTGACCCCGGTCCAGGACCTCTCCACTAATTCAGAAAAGACAGAGGACTTAAAAACAAGAAAAGGTTCACAAAGCCTGGCTAGAAGACACGTTGTCGGTTGATTACAGAACAGAACTACCAGTAAAGACAGTACCCAGCCTCCTCCTCCGTTTACGCCGCTGTTAACTAACCAACCTTGAGGACTGCTGTTAGCTAACGTTAGCCACTTAGCTGCTAGCTTACTGATTAGCCCAGAAGAGTCGCGCCTTTATTCGGCTAATTAGTGTTTCTTAAGGCTGACACTAGAGCTAAGAGTGATAAATAAATGACGACATGGACCCGGCAAAGTTCGTACCTGGACCTGTCCGGCAGCGGCAAAGGGTCACGGAACCACCGGCAGAGAAGATGCTGACTTAACGTGGTTTCCGTGAGGATCGTGAGGCGTTCAAGGAAACACGTAAGTCTGTTATTCAGTAGTTTCGTAAGTTTCGTGACATAAATAAGGTATTATATGCGAAAAAGTAAAAGTGATCGCATGACTGTAATATTTCCCCGAGAGAGACAAAGAATATGGATAAAATATATTACAGGTCGGGAACTACTTGATTCTCATCATCTTTGGCTGTAAAACATACTTTTACCGCATATATTCATCGTAACTAACAATTCGTAATAATTTCTATCTTTCCAACTGCACTTGAAGGCAGCACCATGTAGTTTTAAACTTCCATTAACACACCAGAGGACGCTATAACCTATATAATAACTGCATAATTCTCTACATGACCAAAGGTTTTCCTTATTTTAAAATGTCTGGTGGGAGTGTTTACATCTAGTCAACTTTTATTAATCATCTGTAGTCCTAAAGGAATTCTTCATTACCAATATAAAACGTATTGTTTGTCACTGTCCACCAAAAATCAATAACTATTCAAACCTATCCTGGCAACAGTTTAAGTCCCCATACAGTATTTTGATGATTTTTTTTAAAGTAAAATGACGTTAATACAAGCCCTGACATGTTAAAATG
Organism: Lates calcarifer; assembly: GCF_001640805.2. Classification (NCBI taxonomy): domain Eukaryota; kingdom Metazoa; phylum Chordata; class Actinopteri; family Centropomidae; genus Lates; species Lates calcarifer. Next base: position 14,441,920 of record NC_066856.1, on the reverse strand, counting down.
TCAGGTTAAAAATTCTCAAATTGTTAATGTGGTTACTTACTTCATTAATTAACCCTCCCTTTGCTAACTGTTCTGCATGTGGATGTAAATATTCTGCATTGGGGTTATGTGGCAGCCAGTGACACAGGAAATATTGCATAGATAGAGGGAGTAATGTATTCCACTTCATATAAGCAAATTCTGGATGCAAATGTCTTGCAGTCAATCAAGCAAGTGAAAGTGAGAAGAGTCTGACTTCTACAACTGGACAATGATAGGAAAAAAGGGCAAAACTATTTAACTCATGAAATAAAAAGTAAGTGTATGAACACCTTGAAGAGAGGGGCTGTTTGCTGCAGTGGTTGTATTGTACTCTTCACATCATAAATATGTAATTTTCTCAGCAGATATAAGTGTTTATGTATTTAACTCCTCCTGTGGGCACCCATATGTAGAGGCCCACAATAATTATACTGCCAAATAGGGGGATTTATAGTGTCAGGTAATTTAGATGATTCCAGAAAGAGCACCTAGTGGCTGTCCACAACCTCACTGGGCTTTAAATGCCTTCTTAAGTTTAGACATGTCCTCAGTGAGAGAAAACTTGTTTTGGCATCCAGCAGTGTAAATTGTGAGCTCAGGCACTGCTGCTGAATCAACTGTAACCTGATGCCGTCATCAGATGGGATGAACTTTGTCATGCTCAGTGTCCTCCCATGTCTGATAAGGATTTTTATTACATAAGGTCACACCCTGTGTGACACAAATGACATAGTATTTGGGCAGTTTCCCCTTCCCTTTCAGGACCTCAATTTAACTGTACCACAACAATGCACACCCATCCTCAGTGCAGGTTGTACTCATGTCAACTTGCCCTTCTACAGAAAGAATCCAGTGAAAGCTAGTCTGCACATGCCTAATGAATTTGTTGAGAAGGGAGAGCAGACTTGTCAAGACATGACAAGCAGCTGGAGAGGAGAAAAACTGTGTAAGCTTAAAAGTCAGTTAGTCCCAGGAAAAATAAAGACAGAATAATACAACAGTTATTTCAGTTGTCATTTATGGAAGGGAAAACAGTCAGCAAAATACAACTTGATAGAGGGCTTTATTTAAAAAGTTTATAATATAAAATGTAAAAATTCAGCTAAACCCGATCACATGAATTGCAAAGACTTATCCCTTAAAGGTTCCAAGGTGCTGCCACTTCACATCTTTACATGACAGAAAAAAAAGACATTTCACAACCCATTAGATTTTTTCTTCTCATTAGAGATGTGAAAATTTGGCAACACTGGAAGTTCAATATAAACAGAGTGGATAGTTATTGCTTTGGTTTGTTTAAAATGGGTTTTATACTGGAGAGTTGAGACATGCAGCACGGTGATCTAGCCAACGGAAGAGGCGAAGAGGGTGAGGAGGAATATGCTGGTGTGGCTCTTTAATCGTCCTTATCCTTGGCACCGTGCTTTAGGATGCGTGTGAACTCCACGTAGTTGAAGTTGTTTTTCTTGTCAATGGGGGCCTCCCTGAAGAGCTCATCCACCTCCTCGTCTGTAAACCGGTCACCCATTGTTGTGAGCAGCTCTCTGAGGTAATCTTCCTGGATGAAACCTGAGGAGGGAAACAGTCAGATCAGATCAGAGTCTTCAGAATCATCTGAAGAATTTTCTTTAGCTTGCAATGATTTAACCTCTTATCTTGACTTCTTTGTCCATCAACAGGAAAGAAATTACAACTGCCAGAATTTACCTGTCCCCTCCTCATCGAAGCAAGCAAATGCGTTCCTGATCACATCCTCGGGGTCTGTGCCATTGAGCTTCTCTCCAAACATGGTGAGGAACATGGTGAAGTTAATGGGTCCAGGAGCTTCATTCATCATGGCCTCCAGGTAATCATCAGTTGGGTTTTTACCTGTGTAAGCATGTACAGTGCATTTAAAATTAAGTCTGAGGATTAACAGCTGCAGAGGTGCTTATAAGTGGCAGTGACATTAACAGCTAATTAAAATTCAATTGTGTTTGCTTGGAGAACTGGTTTTTAAACAGCAAACACTGCGGGTGTGCAGAACTGCTTACAGTTTCATTCTGATATGTTTGTGATCAGACTTCAGCTCATCCTGTAGTAAGTTACTTGTCTTAGAGACTCACCCAGAGAGGCCAGCATGTCATGAAGGTCCTCTTTGTCGACAAACCCGTCGCGGTTCTGGTCGATCATGTTGAAAGCCTCCTTGAACTCCTGGATCTGGGACTGGTCGAACATGGCGAAGACATTGGAGGTGGCGCGCTGAGGGCGCTTCTTTGTGGTCTTTCCCTTAGCCCTTTTGCTAGACATTTTGACTGTTTTTATACCTGTGAAGTTTAAAAAAACACAAACCTCAGATTACATGTCCTAGTACAGTCAGGGATTATGACAGCCAGGAACTTGCTCCTTTAAGAAGACCAACATGACTTAATAGCAGTGTAAATAACATTTATGTGTCTTAAGACTGTGGGTGACTGAAAACTGGCAGTGCTTTAATGTTCAGTGTTCAGACAGTTCTTTCTTAGACAATGAAATACAAAAAATTGGTATTTTATGGTTTTATTATTCACATTAATTATCATTTTGAGCTTCCATCACAGAGAAATTACTGTCTTATTGAGATCTCTGACAGGGGCTGAAACAATAATTGGCTATCAGCTGAGCAACAGTCACATAATCTATGTAATCTATCAGGCTTTTACTGATAATGATTAATGGTCTAAATTAATTGTCAACAAATTAAAATACTTACATATCCATAGTTTTAAAGTGTTAGTTGAATAAAACAATTTGTGCTTTAAGATATAGTGATAATTCATCAATAAATATTCAGCAAATGTGTCAATAATGAAAATATGTTGATCAGAGATAACTTACTTACTAACATAATATGACATAAATGTGACAGTGCAGAGGAAGAAGACAAAATATGAGCCTGGCCCAATGAGACAGAAGTTGAGTACCCATGACAAACAGGGAGACAATCTGATCAAAGGTAAAGTGGATCATGCTGTTACTCAAAATAAGATTTCGTCATCTGTGCCCACAACTCGGGTGGTGGAGTAATTTAATTCTCTGGCAGTGAATCCCTAGTGTGGTGTCCCTCACTGGGCTATAAATGGAAATGTTCCTCATCTTTCTAGGTTGATCAGCTCACTGCCTTCAAAGAGGGTAGGAAAATTACTGATGTGAGGACACATGCCCTTATCAGGCAATGTCTTGAATGTAGACCTGAACTGTCCTACAGTCACATCTTTATGTTGACAGACACCTCTGTTTTAGCTACATGGTGCTGATGGGAAATGGCTTCAGTACAAGCTGTCAATATGGTGATATGACTACATATTACAAATACAAATTTTACTGTTCTGAATTAGAGGTGCAACTAACCACCGTTTTCACTATTATTTGAGCTGTTGTTTATTTTAATAACTACACATTTAATGTAACATTATGTACACTGCTCATCACAAGATCCTAAAGTTCAGGGAGACACCTCTGAATGACTTCTTTTATTCAATTAATAATGCGAAATTCAAAAAATTACAATGACAAGAAAACAAGCAGCAGATTATCAAGACCACTGGTGATTAATTTGGTGTCGACTAATTAGTAATCGACTAATTGTTTCGCAAATAAAAGGTGACAGGCCGGATGTCTGGGATGCTTGTTACTATAAAGGCTTTATTAGTTCTGTGCTAAACATTTTGGATATCCATTTTGGACCCTTGGTCGGACCAAAACAAAAATATTTAACCAACAACAATTACGTTACACAATTTTATATATAATATATATATATAAATATAATTAATTTGTAACGAAGATGATGGTTACATCCGGACGTGATTGTAACATATGCTTTAAACAATGTTGCACATTGTACCGTTCAAACCAACAATTAACTTCTTACAAAACCAGTTTAGCTTCATGTTAATTTGTTTTAAGAAATAATGTTACTACAACAACAAACACCGGCCCATTATTAAGTACGTACACAGTTCTGATGGTTCGCGGCCTAGTTTGAGCTACATTCAAATAATTAGTATGCATACATCTGTGAACGGTAGCTCGCTATAGACGAGTTTACAGTTAGTTGTTTGCTTTGTGAAGAGAAATCTAACTTTACAAATCTGTAACATACCCGTGTGTTTGCAGAAATTTGGTATCACTACGTTAGCTATCGATGTATTAGCCGCGCAGCTAACAGTTAGCCGTGTTTTCACTGCTATCAAGCATTCAAAATGACGCGATAGCATGTTATTCACATGAATACTTTAACATTAGCAGTAACTATGAGTTATACTGGCAGCAGAGCATTTATAACGTGGCTAACAATTGTAAGCAGAACAGTAAAAATCAAAATAGTCTTACCCGACTACAACCTGATATGTCAGCTAACCCGATGCTGCTCGTCTTCTCAACCACCGCCCTTCACTTCCTGATAATAATGTTCGGTTCCGTACAGAACATCAGAACAGACCAATGTAAGAAAACAGGAGGGGAGGTCATAAAATGTGAAACTATTAGTGCTAATTTTTAAAAACATTATGCATTGTTTCGGTCTGAATTTAAGATTACAAAATCTATTTATCACACTTTATTCAAAAACGCACCCCAGTGTCTCAGTAATAGTAATAATAAAATACAAGGTGTAGCTTGACACCCCCGGTGGAGTAAATGTAACGTCCACAAACGCTCCCTTGACATTCCTGGATATGCCCTTTTAAGGACAGAAAGAACACATCCTCCTTGGTATTGTGTAATTAAGGGAAGGTAAGGCTTAAATGATGGGGGAAAAACAGGCGGTGCCATTATTGAGGAAAACATATTGGTATATTTTTTGTGTGTTGTAAATTTTTTGTGTAATAACTTTGCCGATAAGATGCAAATAATCAGCATCACTCATATATTGGCGATTTTGTTGATACGGTTTGTCAGGGATAGTTTTTTGTATCTTCTTGGTTTTTTATCTACTTCTAGACTTTATTTTTTTATCTGATACTTCCTAGAGGTTATTATTGTTCTACTACATAACATCATCATTTTTGTCGATTATATTTCTATCATTAATCTGAATCTGAAAAAAAATTACTAAACAGTAACAGTAATACTTAGATAGCCACTGTTTATTGTACAGTAGCACGTGACAGTTGTCTTAGTCTGTTTATGTTGTTTGTATGGTATTTATTGCTGTAAAAATATTCTTGTGTCTGAGATTTTAACTTCAGAGACAATGACCCAGCTAATAAAAGTGACAGCTATAAGAAAAATGAATGGAACTTCATGCACTAAAACCAAAACAATGAAGGAAAAATGTTGATAGGATGAGTAATAATAGATACTGACTGCAGACAACAGTTGGTATCCCAGTCATTGCTGTAAAGGGAGGCTTACCACTGCAGAGGCTTCAAAAGAAAGATGTGGAACTGTTGACTCACAGGTTAAAACAAGCCACATCTGTCTTTTTGTCCAGCTGTCGCGTCACTTTCAAAGATGATAACAGAATGGTTGAACATGTGCCATGAGCCTGACATGACTAGGTTTAGTGCTACGTGGTCTGAAAACATCATAATAACAGATACAATAGGAGCTGACTGTTGGAAAAAGATTACCTTAAAAATACAAATTTCACTGATGTCTGGTTTCTTGAAGGAGCAATCTATACAAAATTTTCTATTATTGTGATAGTGAAGGACAAAAACGGATCTTGATTGGAATAAGAGTGCTGAAGACAACCGTTTATTTTCATTTTCACAAACTGAGACAAGCACAAGTCAGACAAAAACATTAACCTTTTCTATGTTACCTCTTATCATTCATAAATGTTGTTACCTCAGATATTGTAGTATTGCATTAAACCACTAGAGAGTGCTAGATTCATAGGAAACCTTTAATTTCCCGTGTTACTTAAACCTATCCTTGAGGTAATTAATAGTTTGTCTCAGCATGTTAGACAGTCCTGTGTGAGCCCAGTGAATTTGTTCATGTCTACAACTCTTAACTTAAATGTTCATATAGCCATATAGGAAACAAAACAAAACCAGACTTAAAATAGTCCCAATAGATCCCTTGAGGCCTCCATACAGTTGGAATTTCCTGGACAGCTGAAGTCAGAGACATACCACCAACATGAACAAGATTCATTACATTTGTTTAGAGAAAAGTTGGGGGAAACAAGATATTAGAAACAACTTCCAATGTAATGTCGTCTAAGACAACTCCACCACTAACTATTTATCTATCTGCTCACTAAAATAGATATAAATGGTATATCATACTCCTCAAATACCCTGGGATGAAGTCATTAGATGAATGTTTTATCACAGTTCCTGGGAAGATATGTACCTGAGTTTTTCTACTGAACTGGAGAGTTTCAGGGAAAAGATTCCTCTATAGAAAACTGTGCATAGCAGCTGTTTGGTAATTGGGGCTTATGGTCAGATCAGCATAAAGCCCAGGATGTTTGTGATAAAAGCCACAGAGAGGTTGTATGCTATTCTTTGTTGTTCAGTCATATGCACTAATCCTGTAGGTTACTGTACCTTTGTGTGTTTGACAGGGTACTAAGACATGGATTATATGATATAAATATATTTAATATATTGTCATGTGATTAACTTGTCCAGTGGACATTGAACCACTTTTGGTTTCACTACATTTATAAACCAAATATCAAAATATGATAAAATTATAGGAGGCAAACTAATACCATCAACTATATAAGTGAATAAAGTGACTGAAATATGTTTATTTGCCTTCCTGTCCAGAGTTAGATGAAGAAGATGGATACCACTCTCAACATTAAACATGAAGCTACAGCTGGCCGCTGTTAGCTTAGCTTAGCATAAAGGCGTAAACCATGGGAAACAGGTAGCTTTGCTCTGTCCGGGGGCAACAAACTCCACTTACCAGCACCTCTAAAGCTCACTAATAAACACTCTCAGCAAGAAAGTGAATAAGTGTGTTTCCCAAAATAAGGTCAAACTTCTCTTAGTAAAAATATAGTTAAATACATTTTCTGATGATTAGTGTCATTGTCTTGCTTTTCAGTTATTTGCTGTGGTCCATAGTGTTCAAGTTGGCAAATGATGTAGTGGCTAGTGACATAATCCATGAGACAGTGTGTAGTGTTGTCACCCTGCTTAATGTCTTTTATTAGTTCCTTTCATCGTTAATCTCTTTTAATGGGTTCACACTTAAGATTGCTGCCATAACATTTTAGGTATGTTGTCCTGCTGATCAGTGTGTGGGACCAAAAATGTTGAACACAATGTACAACACAAAGACCTCTGAAGTTATTTGGTGTTCATATCTTTGCTGTGGAAACTTACCAGGTGTTTGTGTTACAGTCGATTTCCACAACAATGTCCAAACACCTGTGGCAGTCAAATTAAATCTACCTGTCAAAAGGCCTTTAACAAACTTTCGTTACATAGGAAAGTCCTATCTATTCACAATAACTTTTAATTCATGGTTCATCACTTTTTCACTCATGTAGCATCAAAAGTGTGCTTTAAATCTGCCACTGGATTGTGAGACTTTGATTTATTTCACTTTCTTTTAGCAGCTGTTTATGACCAGAGGGGACAAGAGGGGACATTTGTGTACTTCCACAAATGAGTGAGACTGAAAGAGAGAGTGACAAAGAGACAGTAACTGGCATTTGTTGTATGTGAAGCAAGTAACAATAGCATAGCTAAAGTTAGCAACAGTCACAGCTGAGACTGCTGTGGTAAAACCTCAGCATATAAGTCAACAAGGTCTTGATTGACAAAAAAAGAGAGAGAAGAAAGGAAAAGAAGACAGACTGAATCAAATACAAATTAAATAAAATCAAAACATGCGTTTTAGAAATGTGGGGATCATTGATCCTTGGGAAGAGGTTAGATAATGAGGTGCTTTTGCATTCTGATTTAAAGTATGTAGGCTTTGTCATATTCAGAAATGACATGATGTCTTCATTAGATTAAAACAAGTGTCAAATAGCAATGAATAAAGAATCATTTCAGAATGAAAATGATTACAAATGCAAGTAAACACACATTAATTCATAAAAATATACATTATATACTTTTCATACATGTATAATCAAGATAAAAAGGCCCAAAAATTCTATCAACAATTAAAGAATAACATTAAATATGAATACAAACAGTGAAAAATAACCCTGTGTTTACCTGCATTAATGCACATTGGCAGAGACCTGCACCCATAAATGCATTGCACTACAGTAGCTGACTTGCCCCCCCAGCTCTGGTCTCAGCTATATTTATCTCCACCCTCACCATAAAAGGCTGTGACTGCTGCTAGGACACTCTGGCAAGGGCCAATATTATTTTTGTTGTGTAGACCGCAGCACAGTACGCACCTACCTGTAGGTCTGCTGGGATATCAAGCTTTAAGTGTGGAGTTGGACCATCTTTTCCTGTTAAGCTTTGAGTTTGAGGGGTTTTGTCTGGGGTAAGTGGCAACTGTTGTTTGGGGATAAGATGTGATTCACCAGGTTGTAGTTGTTGCATATGTCTGTCTAAGCATGCTGAGTACGTGCCTGACTGCCTGAATCTTATATCATGTCTTGTTAGCTGGTGTTGCAGGTTTGTATTTACAGGTTTTTAATATATTGGCATCATGGGGATTACATTAATATCCACAATATGTTTTTCTTTTTTTTTTAGAACATTAGATTTCAATCTTGAGAGCCCATGTTCAATTATTAAGAACATGTTGAAGTAAATTAAAGCACGACCAAACCCAAAAACTTATATATAAATATATATGCCAAAAAAAAAGTCTGTAACATCTAAAACTCATTGAAAGTCACAATGAGCTTATAGTATACTACGATAACAATAAATTCACCTGCTCTCGAACACTAACTAACCAGACAGACAAACAAATAGGCAGCAAGAAACTTGGAAACTCTGGGCTCGTACCAGCAGCGGCTTGCAGCATGCCTGGATCTATACCGTTCTACCAGAAGCACCACCGCCACTACGACCGATGGCTACCGTAGCAAGGAGACGGAGTCTAAAATCAGCCAGTACCAGTCCAGCAGCAGCAGATACGTTGCTGGTAGCAGCAGCACCTCCGCCACCAGCAGGAGCAGAGGGTAAGGAGGAGGAAGAGGGTAACAAGGAGGATGGAGGGTCATCAATCCACGGCTTTGTCACAGGAAAGCCCTACTGCCTCCCTCCCCCCCTTTTAACACCATCACCCAACCCAACTGATCAGGTTCACCTCTATCACAGCTTTCGGATCATCTTTCCTGTTCTGCTGCTATATTGACAACAAGTAACCATCTTTTTCCCCCTTTGAGATCTCTTTCACCTTGATCAACCCCCAGTCACACCTGAGGATTATTGTACTGGTTGAAAACAGCTTTGAATCCTGCATGAAACTCTTTGCATGTAGGCCGATGGATGCCCCGTGTGTTTTTATGCATGCTGACAAACTCCTACTTTTAATACAACTATAAGTACCATAACCACTTAGAGTAAAACCCCTTGTTAGATAATCTGTAGGGACGTGTACTGTTATGTAATGCCTGCATTATGGTATATGGCATAGACTGAAATAGAATCTGAAAATAAGAAGTGACAATTTCTCAGTCTGGTTCACTTTAAGACTGAACCCCTGTACTGACATTGATTATCATGTTTTAGAAACCTGATTGCTTCCAGTAGACATGAGGAAAATTGTTAGTGGTTGCTTTGTTGCCAAGATTCGTGTGGTCCCTGTTGAATGCACTGGTCAGCTGTCTAGTGTTTACATACGTTGTTAAAATGTGATTGTAAGTTTTTCTCACTGTGTAATGAATTAAAGGAAAGAAGTGCTAGTTTTAAAAGGAAAGTCAGTGGTGTTAAGAACTGTGGTTTTATATCTGATTCTCTTAAAATCTGTGAGGATGTGGATTCATTGTCACTATAAAGGTGATCAGTATATTGAGCTTTTGTAACCTGGGAATAACAAAACACTCAGTTTACCACAATCGTGTCTTTTACTGTGCCTGGCAAGTCTTTAAATACCCTGGCCTGGAGAGTGTGAACAGGTCAGAGGGCTTAGGTTTTACTAACACCATCTGATCTTTGCCTTTACACTCATGACTTTGGATTTCTGGGCAACACATTAGCTACTGAATCTGTGCTGCAGTGAGGAAAGGAGGATTATGATGTGATGATGTTACATTTATGTAGACATGAACACTGTATTTGTTATATGGGATAACCTTAACTGGATTTCAGTAGTGATACCACATCCCCCAATATTATATTGTTGCAGCCCTGATCCTCAAAAGTCAAGAGGATGTGAGTAGTCAGAGCTAAAGGGACACTGACCCAAATAGATACAGGAAAAATGAGGGCAGTTGCCCTGTCACTCTTCTTGCCCCTGCCTCCTTATCAACTTGTTATCTCATACCCTGAGTTCCCACCCCCAACTCCAGCACTACAGATAGTGTTTCCCCCTCCTCCAAAATGACAAAGTGAGTGGAGTCTGACCTGAATTCTACAATGGAGGGCCTGGTACACTGACATATTAACTGACATAACAGAGCTTCACAGGGGCATTATTCTGAGTTGCTTCTTACTGAACATGTTATGCTTTTTTCCCATTTATTATGGGACAGTAGCACCGTGGGAAGGATTGACACAACATGGCTTTGAATTGTTACAAATAGTATAAAATATAATGTAATTCTTATGTGCTATAATATCAGTGTCAGTGTCAGTTGTACTATGAAAGTTGTGGATCTTACCATTGAACTGGACTGCAGAAAAAGTGATGTGTGGGTCTTTTAATAATAAAATAATAGGTGTATAGGTGTACAGATGCTACAATCATAACTAAACCATCCACACTACTTTCCCACTGCACCCTAATCTACCCGACCTTCGCTTTATCCCCCACATGAGAGTGTAATGTTATAAGCTGCACTGTCTGGCTCTGTGCCAGGCTGATGGTATTCTGTATGTCTCAGACTTCGAGTGTCTTCACACTCTGGGTTGGAAGAGAGCAGACTGAGCCCTGTACCCAAGAGAGCCAAGCCAACTTACTTGGCTGTGGATAAAGAGAACCAAATCATCGGCTATGTAGTGCCTATCTTCAGGGGCAGGTAATAAACTCCTCACCATATAAAAGTGGAACTCAAAGAATGCTGTTCTCCTAAAGTTATTTCAGTTTTAATGCTATGCCTTACTCCCTGCATCCATCCACATGGCTCTGCTCTGCTGACTCCCAGTCAAGAGTTTGCTACAGGATTTTCGGATACAGAACAAGCAAGGGTGAGGGACACTGCTGCATACATGGCCCGCAGGGATTTGTTCACCACTGGTCTGGAGATGGAGAGGTCAGAGCAGTTCTCCAGGAAGGAGGCCATGCGCGAGTCAGCTGAACGCATCTCTCTGAACAAAAGGGTCAGTGAAGGGATTTCAAGAGGAAGGCATAGTCTTTAACAACTAAATTGATTATTGTTATATCAAAAACACATCTGTGACATTATTGTGACATCATTGTTTGAACTGACATGTGTTGGCAAACCGTTGTGATTGGCTTTTCTTGCTGTAAAGCATTCTTATTAATGACATCACAAACTGACCCTTGTTGGTAACAGTACATTATTCACGCGTGACAATAGGCGTTCTCCATGACATCACTGACAAACAGTTTTGTGTATCTGTGACATCACTGTAAATAATTCTCCAACGTCGTCCCTGACATTTTTCCTAGCAGTGACATCACAATTCTTTTTGTACATCATCATTTTGTACATGTGACATCATAGCAGACAACCTCACAGATTGGCTTCTCCTTCTTCTGACGTCATAGTAGAACACTCATGACACATGACATCAGACACTGTTTTAGTTACTCACTACATCACAGTACAGGGCTTGTTGTACTTGTGACATTACAGTAGTCCATTCTATTTCATGACATCACTAATTCTTATTCGTATAGTTGGCGTCTCCTACTTGTGACATCATCACAACAGCTTGTTACTCGTTGCATCCTCACAGTAGACCATCTTCTTTTATTAAGTCGCAAAATGTATTTGATTACTTGTGACGTTGCAGTGAAAAAACATATTAGGTTCCATAACCCATTTACGTTATTTACATGGTTGTATAATTGAGCATAATTAATTGCAGTGCTTCTAAGGAACTGCCAAGTGCCTGTGGCTAAGTAGTTGTTATTACTAGTCCTTACACAAGGGAGTTATTTATGTCCCTGGGTGATTATGTGAAGTGGTACCCGGCCATTCACTGAGCATCATAAAAGCCACAGTGACCTCCCTCACTGTATTTATCTGTCTCTACTTTGCCAGATAGCCTTACTACTGAGTGGCAAATTCCTCAGGCGATCGTGTTTCTTGAGACACAGGGAGGCAGCGTCCCATGGGTGTTGTCATACTCTGTGCTGAGTTACTTGATGCACATCTAGATGGGGCCACAACACCCCTAGCTATTCATAGGATATAATGAACAACACACAGTCACACTTATAACACGTGTCACATTGCAAAGTGCATACACCTTGCATGTGTAAACAAATAAAGATATGATGGGATCTTGCTCAATTTGTGTATGTAAAAGCTTTGTTTTTGCCTCAAGCATGCATTTTGGATTAATTTTAAAGTTTTTTTTGGTTTGGTTTAGCACTTTATGGTTTGGCAGAGCTACAGTTGTCCTGAGTGTTTTACTCTGCTATCTTTAGATCCATGAACACGAGGAACACTTCAAGCGCATGAACGAAGACAGCCTGATGCACGCCCCGGAGTTTGTGATTAAACCTCGCTCCCACACTGTGTGGGAGAAGCAGTGTGTGCGGCTGCATTGCACTGTCAGTGGCTGGCCTGACCCACGGGTCATCTGGTAGGTCACCAACACATCACCCATAACTTAACCTCAAGCCTGTCCTTTCTGTTCTCTCAACAGCCAGCTTATTTCTCTCACCTCCATCTGTTTTCCATGGCTTTATTTTTCATCTTTTGATTCCTTTTCAAGCTTTTTCTGTTTCCCTTGGTCTTCCTTCTATCGTGTTTTCTTCCTCCCACTACAAGGTACAAAAACAATGTGGCAATTGACCCCCTTGCCAACCCTGGCAAGTATAAACTTGAGAGCAGATACAGCGTGCACTCACTGGAGATTAACAGGTAGGTGTAGCTTTTCCTGTCCATGGTACTTGAGATAAATCATTCTTAAAAAAGCCACTGACATCTTTTGTCACAGTTTAACATCCATCACATTTTACCACCTTGATGGCTTTTGTAGATCCAGTGGAAACATTGCGGAAAGTCCAAGTATTATATAAGCATACAGCTTATTTATGCTCATAATGATGAAGATTTCTTTTTCTTGCTGTAGCTTGGCTTGTTATTAGCTACAGATGCTCTTTTTTTCACACGCTTTAGTCAGAAGAATGACAGTTCGCAGGCTGTTACCTGAGTTCAAATTTGATCTTGAGAGTGGACCATAGACTGTAGAAAAACACTGATGTAGTGTAAGTGAAGCCTCCTATTGTGTTCAGGAGTGAAGGTTTCAATTTGAAGTTTCACTTTGGGCACAGCCAAGTGTGACTTCATATACTGGACATGGCTAGTCTCCCAAGTCTGCATTTGATCGGATACATTTATTTGTTCAAAGTAAATCATCCAAAAAAAAAATTGAGATTTTGACAACAGATAAATTAAGAATTAATTATTAATTAATTAAGAATTAATGAAGTTGGACTGCTTTATTGAAATCTTCTTTGGTTAAAGATTTTTTGTAGACTGCCTCCACTTATACTACAACCTACTTTAGCATTGGCTTCAACTTTCAGTCACAGCTGTACCCAATGGGAAGAATCAAAGCTTCGCTTTTTATGTGTGGCATGGTAATGTTGATATCTGCCTTTATCCCTGCCTAACTTGCCTAAACAGACTGACACTGTAGGACTGTGACCTGGAGAAGAGCCACACTATTTCCCAGGCTGCCACAGATAACAAAGAGCATGTCTAAAGATAGCTAAGATCACATTTGACCATTTCAGCAAGTAGCTAAAACTCACAAGGGGATACAAGTGCCTTAAACCTTAACTTTTTCTTATATTTTAGTAGCATATGTGATTGTTCACATTATGCACAGCACACAGCAGACGCTTTCATGTACAGAAACCCACACCACCTGGTGCAGATGACATCACCAGTGGTGTCTATTTTGTGCCAGAGTATTCCTGGCCAGGAGTTATGGAACGCTTTACAGTCAGGGCTCACATAGTTGGTATTATTTACATGGTTGAGAGGTCTGAGGTTGAGGTGGGGGAAGGGCACTGTACATGTGAATCCTTGAGAGAATGTGCAAATCATGGACATTGATCACCTGATACTCTCCTCTTTCAGATGTGATTTTGATGACACGGCGCAGTATCGCGTCTCTGCCATGAACTCCAAGGGAGAGCTGTCTGCTTTTGCCTCCGTCGTCGTCAAGAGTAGGTTTCACTGAGTCCCAACACCATCACACCCCAGTATTCCCAAAACACTGTCTCACAATCACAAAATTATTTTTAATTACAAGAAAAAAAAAGCCTATAATTATACTATGATGTCTCATATTTGACATTTTGTCAGTATAATACTGTACATGTAGTTCATCACTGGTGTTACATAACATTGTGTTTGTGTTGTATGTATTAATAGCAACTGCTTCTATTCTCCACAGGGTTCAAAGGTGAAGTTGATGAGTCCCTGCCAGAACCCAGACGTAAGTGCTGAAAGACATAAAGCCCTGATATATTGTTACCATGTTAAACTTCTGCTGCTAACATTTCAGCAAACAATTACCTATTCACATATCCAACAGATGCTAAGCAACATTAACATTCATTTAGAGTCATTTCTCTGGTCATCTGATGAATATAAAACTATAGTTCTCTCTTCTTATAGCTCTGGTTCGTTCTCCACCATCTCTTGGAAAACATATTTGGATCTTTAGCTCAGCTGCTCAAGCTAATTGCTAGCTTTGTCTGTCTCCTGCTTGTATGTTTCATACAGTTGTTTTATTAGAGCTTTACCAGGTTGTCTTCAGCAAACTCTCATTCTCTACAAGTGTCCACTTTTACATTACATATTTTTATTTCATCCTGTGGTAAAATAATGCAGCTTTAATAAATCTTTCTATATCTACAAAGGATATAGCTACGTTTCAAACTTGCCAAGTTGTTGATACATGACTGACCTCAGTGGTGAGTAGTGGTGGTGAGGTTGTGGGTGAATGGGTGAACAGTGGGTGCTGCTGCATTAACAACTTTTTTGTTTCTTTGATGCTGTGACGACAATGCAGGGGCCAAAGCTGAAGGTAACAGGTTCACAGGAATCTGGTTTGAAAACACTTTGGTGAACTTGGCGTTTCCACTGACTATGTGTCCATGCATGGCCACTCTTGTTTGTGTTGAAATTTCACAGTAAAGTCCACAGTGTTCTCCTGGAACTGTGGGATCTGAAGTAATTTATCTGGAAAAATCGACAGATTTTTCAGCATTTCTGGTTGAAAAACAGCAGTATGTGTGTGTCATCAATGTTGCAAGTATGTAGCCTTGTAAGCTTATGTTCTCATGTATTTAAGTAGAAGCACTGTGCAAGATTTTAATGAACTGCTGAAGCATTTTTGCATCAGCAACTGCCTGCAGACGCATCTGCCTTAAATGAGAATACATTTTGTTGCCATTTGATAGTGTCTACTTTGAGTAATAGAGTCTTGGAAGTAGAATGTATTGTTACAAGTAACAAGCTGTTACAAAGTATATTGTATAATTTTAGAAATCATTATTTCATCCTGGATACATTGGAAATGTTTATAAATGTGTAAATGGTTAACATCACAATAAAGATCTTAATTCTACTCATTCAACAAGTGAAATCATACTGTACTGAATAGAACTGAATTTTAGATTTTTCTTGTGTTTGTTGTGCCTCACTGTTCAATGCATGACAACCAGTTTGTCATATTTCATCCATTTCTCTTTGTGAGCACTGTACTGTAGTTTGAGAATCACTCTTTTCTGTATATGTGTTTTTGTCCTTCATCTGTACACATCTGATACATGTTTTCTTCTCCATCTTCTTTTGTGGCTGAAAAGCTGTCATCTATCTGTTGTTCATGTTTTTCTGGGTTTTTCTGTTGGACATGATTTTTGATGTGATAATGTTCTGTTTCTGTACAGTCTTCTCACTTTCTGAACTCTGACTCTGCTGTCTCTTGCTTTGTCTGTAGATGGCCCAGTGTCTGAGTATGGCATCAACTTCCAGACTCACATTGTTGATAAGTTTGGCGTGTCATTTGGAAGAGAGGGGGAGACCATGAGTCTAGGTTGTACGGTCATCATCTACCCTGCCCTGCACCGCTACCAGCCAGAGGTCCAGTGGTACAGAGATGGTAAATAGACAACTCCTGACATATTGCTTTTCTGTATGTGTCACCTTGCTAACATTCATTGGCGCGTTTCCCAGATGTTCTCCTGTCTCCATCTAAATGGTACCACATGCACTGGAGCGGAGACCGAGCCACGCTGACACTCACACACCTCAACAAAGAGGACGAGGGTCTCTACACCCTGCGCGTCACCACCAAGTCTGGATATGAAACCTACTCGGCCTATGTCTTTGTCAGAGGTGAGTGCACCTTCCCTAAAACTTAAGTGACGCTCAGTTCCTCATTAGAAGTTTGCTTCTGTATCTAAAATATCTCACCTGGGAGATTACAGTTGTAATGTTGTAACATTTTACACGCTTGTATACACATACAATGCTCTAAAATCTTATCTCATGCACATATAGGAAAGATCCTTAATTCTTTAAAATGTCACTTATCTAAGATATTTTCCCACAGATATTTTAACTGCAACCTTAATCAACATATGCTAAATGCAGCCTGATGCCTCTCATCTTTGTTTTTGTCAAGTATGCCATTAGATCAAGGTCAAAGTCACAACAGCACGTCCTCTGGCACCTGATGACAATACCACATTTAATAGTCAAAGTGTTTGAATGTGAGTGTGTGGTTTTAAATAGGATATCTCTAATAGAGACACCACAGAGTGGCAACTCCCTGGCATCTGTTTGAATACCGTGGAAAAAGTGGTCAGCGAAGCTTATCTTTGCTGCCTTCAGAGATAATCTGACCTTTTGAAGCCTCAGCTTCTACAGAGGAACCACGTTCAGTATGAACAAGCTAGAAAATAGACCCTGTTGTTCCCCTGCTACAGCTCAGGGTCGCCCAGTAAAGGAGACGCCAGGTACAGTCTCCATAACAAAACGCTATATGAGCCCGGCTGCAGTCAGGCTATTCTCAGAGAGCTCAACTGTGGAATGCGCCTGGCTGTGAGCGTAGATAGATACTGTAAATATCTGCTTCAAGGAGAAACAATAGGCTGCCCAGTTTCCTTACTGCTCTCTGTGGTTCCCTCTTTGATCCAAAACACCCCAGGTTCTAATTATTTTGTCTTGATTTATCTAATCTTTTCTTTTCATCCAGTATATTGGAATGAAAGGCCTATGTTGATAATTTGAAATATTACATTTAAAGATCTAGATATAACTTTACTGATAATTAAGTGAGTAAGTAAGACATTGCCTTTATAGTTGTAAAAGTCTTACGCTATGATGCAACTCTTGCCTGTAGTGAAGCCTTTTCTAGGTGGCCTGACTTTACCCTTATGTTTCTTTAAGAGTCACCGCTCTTATCCTCTTTCACTGCGGGACGGGCTACTGCTAATTCTGTCCTCCTGCCACTGATTGCTCTCAGCTTGTGTTTGACTTGAGGACCGGAGACATTCCTGGCATCTAGCCCTGCAGCTACACAGTTCATCACAGGGCAGAGCACACTTAAATAGCTGGAATCAAACTTCTGTAGCTGCAACTTTGGGTTAATGTTAAATAAATATGAAAAAAACAATGGGACATAAAGACTGGTCATTGATGTATGTGCTATTACTGTGTGTATAGATGCTGATGCTGAGGTTGAAGGAGCTCCAGGTGCCCCTCTGGATGTTCGCTGTCTGGATGCCAACAAGGACTACATTATTGTCACTTGGAAGCAGCCAGCTGTTGATGGTGGCAACTCTATCCTGGGCTACTTTGTGGACAGGTCAGTCAGTGTGTTGCTGACTGTCTTATTTCTAACATGCTAAAACTGTCTATTATTTGCCTCCCAGTGGTCATCTGGATAAACCCCTTAAAGAAATAAGACAGGCACAAAAAGATAACACAGTGATACCAGTGAACGCCAAACACTACAGCAATGCTATGTACTTCTTAACGTACTTCTTAAAAGTATAATATGTGTACAGGTGTGAGGTTGGAACCACCCACTGGATCCAGTGCAATGACACTCCAGTCAAGTTTGCCCGTTTCCCTGTGACTGGCTTGGTGGAAGGCCGCTCTTATATCTTCCGTGTGCGTGCTGTCAACAAGAGTGGCATGAGCCGCCCGTCCAGAGTGTCTGAACCCGTGGCTGCGATGGACCCAGCTGACCGCGCCCGCATGAGAGGTACGACTGAGCTGTATGTCCGGCCAAACACACCCCGCCATACTCATATCCATATTTAAAGATCTTTATTACCACATAACAGTAAACTAGTGGAATAACAGCAGCAAAATGGGGTTAATGTTAGGTATTTGTTGATGTATACACTGATATTGGCGGACAAGTGTACATTTTTTAAAGATGCTATTCACAAAGCTTTATTAACTTTTACATGATGATGATGTATTTGCTATCAGGTACTTCTGCGCCCTGGACTGGCCAAATCATTGTCACAGAGGAGGAGCCTGCAGGTAGGAAATCTTATTCTCTCCATGAAACCCACTGACATGAAGGTTGGGTCTGACAGTTTTTCTGCTACCTAGCTGCTGTGTGACATTATCCCTCTGCCTTTTGGCAATCAGAGGGCATTGTTCCTGGCAGACCTCTTGAACTTCAGGTGACAGAGGCCACCAAGAACTATGTGGTGCTGAGCTGGAAGCCACCTGGAGAGAAAGGCCTGGAGGGTGTCATGTACTATGTGGAAAAGGTAAAAAAATGTCTTACACACAAAAAACAAGTGTTAAAAACATTTTGTTGTTTGGTTCTGAAACTAAAATTATTACAAGCAATTGCATCTGTGACAAAGGACAGTTTGATGCTTGTTTCCTTGTCAGTGTGTCGCGGGCACAGACAGCTGGCAGAGGGTGAACACAGAGATCCCAGTCAAGTCTCCTCGCTTTGCACTGTTTGATCTCGCTGAGGGGAAGTCTTACAGCTTCCGTGTCCGCTGCTGCAACTCTGCCGGCGTCGGTGAACCCTCTGACCCGACTGAGGCCACCACAGTCGGCGACAAGCTTGGTGAGAAAATGTGCAAAGATACGCAGATGTATCACTAAAAGCAGCAACGTTCCAGTCTCAGTTAATTACCCTAAAAATGTAAATGTCCTGGTCCGCAGATATCCCATCTGCCCCGGGAAAGGTTGTTCCCACTAGAAACACAGACACATCAGTTGTTGTGTCCTGGGAAGCTTCCCGTGATGTTAAAGAGTTGATTGGATACTACATCGAGGGGAGTATTGTGGGCAGCAACGTGTGGGAGCCGTGCAACAACAAGCCTGTAAATGGTACCAGGTAAAATTACATTACTCATATTTTCAAACAATGGATTTAACAGGATAGTTTAATTTTACAGAAATGTATTGCCACCATCACAGCTGATCAAGCATATTTACAGGTTCATCTGCCACGGCCTGATGACAGGAGAGAAGTACGTGTTCAGGGTGAGGGCAGTGAACGCAGCAGGGCTCAGCCAATTCTCCGCGGAGTCTGAGCCTGTGGAGGTGAAGGCTGCTATTGGTGAGTGAGATGGAGGATTCATACTGTACTGTCTAAAAAAAGAAGCTAATGTAGGAGTCAGAGGATTCAGATTTATGGCTTTAAGGAAAAATCCACTTTAAATCATTTAAATAATATTTTTTTAAACTGTTGTTTGTGTTTTAGCTTGTATTTCTGAATCATACAAGAAATAAAAGTAGAGATCAGTTAATAACATCAGTCAGAATCATAAAAACAAAGGGCTTCTTTTGAGACCCTTTGACGCTAACTTTTAACAACCATACAAGGAAACAATCATTGCAGATGCAGCAGATATTGATTATGATATTTTCACTACATTATATAGAATGAAATGCAGCCAAATATGACATTTTAGCTTAATGTTATCTTCAGAAAGAGGGAATTTCACCACAAAATGACTCCTGGAATGCTCTAAACATCATTGTGTGATGATTAGTGAAAGTACTGGTTTTCAATTTTCTTTTAAAGTATAGGTTGATTTTTGGAAAAAAAAAAAAGTTAGAAAAGTCATGCAAGAATTAGCATTTGTCTTGGTATTTTCACATACAGTATGTTGTAGGCTGCTGTTGTTGTCCTGAGATATGTCTTCAGTTGTTTCTATCATCAGCATCTATACTCCCACACTCTCTCCACCATGGTCCCAGTCTGTCACCCTGTCACGTTATTCTGCACTCTTGTGTGCCCCACCTCCCCACCACCTTGTTCAGCCACACCTAGCCTCCCCCACCCACCCACCTACCTCTTCCTCCTCCTCCCTGCACAGCCTGAGGCAGGGTCAGGGTCAGGACTTGTAGACTTCCTCTAATTTGGGTCAGCGTGATCCAATTCAGCGGTTGTTACAAACCAGCCCAATGTCACACACCACCACCACCCCCACCATTATCCCTCACCTATCCTGGGCACGAAACGTGTCGGCAATCCTACAGTGGTGCTAAAGGTACCAACACACACACCTCTCCCACCCCACTGGTACCCTTAAACTGCACTGAGTTTCTGTGTCATAACCTCTCTCTTAGCAGCTAACCTGACAGCCGTATTGTTCTGTTGGATAGTTAACTAAGTTTATGAATTATTACAAATACACACAGACCCACAACAATTATTGTACATCATATACGTACAATGCTGCCAGACTGGCCTACTTTTCATGTGACTGGGCAGGTAAAATATTAATATTTGGGGCTGTTTTTCCTGACAAAAAAGTATGCTATATTCTAATGTATTATTGAGACTGACAGGGCACTAAAGGTTGCCCTTTTTCCTTGTCAAAAATATTATCTGGTAGCTTTGTGATAAAAGAGTTATAAAAGTCTTGTAAATGTACTTTTTATGTTAAATATATAGTTATCTGTAGCTGTGCTCTAAATATGCTAAAAAGGAACATCATAGCACATAATGCTTAATTCTTAGCTTGATTTTTCTTCTTCTTTTTGCACATATTTTCACCTACACAACATAAAAATAACACAATCACAAATCACATCACAGCTTTTCCCCCCTTCCTCTTAATTCATGTAAAACATTACTTTATTAGTTTAGAAATACTTTTTGTTTAAAGTTAAAACAATAACTCTCTTAACATCTTCACATTATCAAGGTATGATTCAGTAAATGATAATATTAAATAGTTGCACAGACTATATAAAACAGAACAAAGCTGCTGTTGTAGTAATTGTCAGAGATCTTTCTGCTCTCCTGCATGTGCTCCCTAAACTCTCTCTGCATTATAACTAACGCAGCTCTCAGCCTTTGGATGTCACTCATTCATTGGCCAGCTTTGTGCTGAGCAGCATGCTCTGTTTTCCCTTGTGAAATGCACTTAGTAAGAATGCCGATGTATTTCGCTGCACAGTCGCACAGGCAGATATATTGGTAATGTTCTTAGGAAACACACTCACTTCTTCTATGTTTAATTACAGAGAATGAAACAGGCTGTTTTAAGTCTACTTCTACTAATAAACCTTATTTACAGTATGTAGGACCTTTTATTTAAGAAAAGTTACAGCTCAAAGTTTTTAATATTGAGATGAACCCTATGACACCACTTCATATGAGTTAGATCACTGTGTGCTGTAGCGCATCAATTATTTCATCTTTTGGGTGGAAATCTTCGGAGGTGATGAAATCCATTGGCATCGTTACTAAAGTAAAGTGTTTTTTCATAAAGGGTTGGCGCAAAGCCTGCACACCCACACTCAGCAGCTGTTCTACTTCACACGCCTGCATGTTCTCATAATCCTAAATGAAACCGACCAGCCTCCTCACATGGATGTCACGTGTTGGTCATCTTGTCTTCATTTTTCACTCCCAGTCAGATGAAGACATTTTACTGGATTTATTAGGCTTATGTAATGATTATTGCTTTTTTCTGTGTTCATGCCTGTGTCTTCTTTTTGCTCTCTCCATGTTGTGTGATTGAGTTAAGAGCTGTGACTCATTACTGGATCTTTTGCCTGTTTTAAAAAGCCTCTTCTGCTCTTCTCTGCTAACTCCTGTAGGGGGCGGCATCCCTCATGGTGTGTTGCCGGAGATGGGGCCGGGGGGTAACGTGGGCCAACTAACCGAGCACAGGCCACGCTGGACGGGCACGCATGAAACTGTCCAGCTCCTCCCTGACACTGTGCAAAAGTGCAATAAAAAAGCTCAGGCTGACACTGAAGCTAGGGAGGGGCCCGGGGCTGCTAGCTCAGTCCTCACAGAGCCCGCCCCAAAGGAGAGTAAAAGCAAAGGGGGCAAGAGAGGCAGTGTGTCCTGGGCCCCTGACCTTGCAAAAGACCTGGTCTCAGAGTCTGTGTCAGGCTCAGTTTCTAACTCACCTACTGACATAGTCACAGCTGCACACATAGACCAAGTCACTGCTGAGGTGCAGGACCAGGCTGTAGAGGCAGCCACTGGGCCTGAGGCCGGGCAGGCACGTAAGTTCTCAGTAGATGCCTCTGCTAAACGGGAGACAGCGAGGCCGAGGAGAGAGTCGACAGGTGAGCACCGGTCACAGATGGAAACCCTTTTCATCAAATCCACAACAAACCACAAAATACAACACCATCTCCCCCCATTCAGGATCTATTAAAATACTCCACCCTCACTTTCCAAGTAAAAAAAAAAAAGAAAAGCAAAACCTTCATATTCACAACCAATAGACCTAAAATAATCAATAAACAGGAGGTGAAGTGCTCTACTGGTATTCTCCTCTAAAAGGTAAGTCACTGTAAAACACCAAACCTTAACCAAACACAGTCACGCTTGTCAGTAGTTTTGCAGGCCATCACTTTCCCACAACCTCCTCACTCGGTGGACCTGGTGTCCGTTACCTGGCACCTCGGGAGCTGCCACCACTCCTGAGTACCCAGAGCACTTTTAACACACAAACAACACGTAGAAGTATGTAATGGCAGCAGTCAGCTGATCACACCCTGTACTTGAGAAGTGGGTCATCCAGTGAACACAAGAGCAGGGACACTTGTGATCTGAGACCTTTCTGGTAGCAGGCTGTGTACTTCTGATGTCGACCTCTCGGACACTTTGACCTACTCCTCGCCCCTAAATAAAGGAGGGTATCAAGTTCACGTGACTATTTGTGTATGACAAGCTAATTTATTATCATCATGTTACGTGATTCTGCTTTTGGAGAGACCTTTTTGCTCACAGTCACTCCTGCAACCTAGTCCCAGAAATCTCTGTGTCCTTTGTCACAAATGCAGTTTAATATGTAACAGTTTTAACCTTTCTAATGAGGATAAAGTCTGCAAGTCTGCAAGGCTGCAGCTTCACATTTAGCATCAATCCTCTCATCTAACTGGTGACAAAAAAGAACAAGCATACTTCCCAAAGTAAATCACAAAAAAAGCCAGATGTGAAAGGTTAAATGTGCAATTATGTTGTGGCTTTGTCAATAGTTACAGCAGATATTTGTCCATTATCTTTAAACTTCTACTCAGTGCAGTGGTGACTTCAGATATTTTCTGGCTGTGGAAGAAAATGAGCTGTAGTATGGCTCAGACAGAAAAGGGACATTAATGGGACAATGAAGCTGAACAGCGTCAACAAAGCTACAATAAACTCATGAATTACACTTTTATAAGAATTTATAAGATCAAGGATTTTAAGTTAATGGGAGCAGCTGGGCAGAGGTGTAAAAAGAAGTTTGGGATTTAAAAGTGTCACCTCATTGTAGCGCTTCAGTTTCCCATTACATCAACCTGTTCCCCTAGTGAGGCGCCATGGTGTTAATTTGAGTTTTCTGTCATCTCAGCCTCTCCTGCTCCACCCTATGGCATCACCATCCTGGAGTGCGTTCGCGACTCCATGGTGCTGGCCTGGAAACAGCCGACCTTCATTGGCGGCGCTGACATCACTGGCTACTTTGTGGATTACCGTGAGGTCATTGATGGCGTGCCGGGGAAATGGCACGAGGCCAACATCAAGGCTGTCAGTGAGAGAGCCTACAGAGTGAGTAGATAAAAAAAAAAAAACTAGAGCTGATGTGGGATTTAAAGCAAAACAAGACAATCTCATGAGCGAGGTTTTCTCCTCAGGTGTCTGACCTGAAGGAGAACAGGAAGTACCAGTTCCAGGTGCGAGCAGCCAACATGGCAGGTGTTGGCATCCCATCACTGCCCAGTGACACCTTCCTGTGTGAGGAGTGGACCATCGCTGTGCCAGGTGGGTTAAACCACCTCTTAGAACATAATCAAACGCACTGATCTGCATGTTTTTAGCCTTAATGTATATTTCCAATGTGTTTGTTTTGGACCACAGGACCTCCTCATGACCTGCAGATAAGAGAGGTGCGAAGTGACTCTCTGATGTTGCTATGGAAACCGCCTGTATACCAGGGCCGCGACCCAGTCAATGGGTTCTACATTGACATCAAGGAAGCGGATGCGCCGGAGGAGGCGTGGAGAGGAGTCAACAACAAAGCCACAGAGAAGGCGTACATGAAGGTCACCATCATCTGGACTCATCTCATCGCTCATTCGTCTTCACATGTGTCAGCAGCTGGTGTGTAATCTGGATTATTTCCTTTTATTCTACAGATTAAGAACCTGATGGAAGGAGAGACGTATGTGTTCCGCGTTCGTGCTCAGAATAAAGCCGGTGTTGGGAAAACCTCAGATGTGACAGAGCCAGTCCCAGCTCTGACCAAACCAGGTAGGAGGGAAAAGGGACGTCTGGTGAAATGACAGTGATAGCGATTGCCACAGTGTGACTTCATTTTGAGGTTTCCCTTCTGCACGTCAGGCACCAAGGAGATCGTGGTGGATGTTGATGATGATGGTGTTGTCTCCCTGAACTTTGAATGCTGTGACCTGACCCCTGACTCCAAATTTGTGTGGTCCAAGAATTATGAGGAAATCACAGACACCTCCCACTTGAGTATAGAGACCAAGGGAAACAAGTGAGAGACGCCAAACTTTATTTGATACCCCTCTATTCATTAATTTTTATTACATTAATACTGAGTTTTCTTGCAGGTCCAAAGCTGTTTTCAGCGCTCTTGGGGAGGATGACATTGGCATTTACTCCTGTATTGTCACCCACACTGATGGTGCTTCAGCCGGCTACGACCTCTCTGCAGAAGGTAGGTACATGTTTCAAGAAGTCAAGTGGATCCAGTTCTTGCTTTTTTTCAACATATGTTTATAAATCTCCTCTTCCTATCTTTGTCAGAGTTGAAGAAGCTGCTGGAAATCAGTCACAACCACAAATTCCCCAGTGAGTGTATCATCTTAACATCCACTGCTGTTTTTTTTTTTAAAGTGTGTCATTGGACTGGATTGGGTTTTACTTTGAGCTGACTCCCAGTCTTTTTCATTCCCCCCTCCCTCTTGTCAACTAGTTATTCCCCTGAAGTCAGAGTTGGCTGTTGAGCTGATGGAGAAGGGCAGAGTTCGCTTTTGGCTGCAGGCGGAGAAGATTTCAGCAAATGGCAAAGTTGATTACGTGTTCAATGATAATGTTCTCTCTCAGGGGGAGGTCAGTTAGCAGCAAAGGAAATTAATCCAAAGTCATTTGCATGCATAACATACAGTATATAGGGATTTTAACCCCAAAAATTCAGACACTCTGGTCCTTGTTTTGCAGAAATATAAGATGAACTTTGACAAGAACACTGGTGTGATTGAGATGATCATGGAGTCTCTGACCCCGGCAGATGAGGGCACCTTCACCTTCCAGCTGCAGGATGGGAAAGCAACCAACCAGTCCAGCTTGGTACTGATAGGAGATGGTATGTTTGGACACATAAAAACACCCTGACAGGTTTCTGCTCCAAAACTGTATCAAGCTGGACTTCAGTGAGGTTACCATACTCATATCAGCCTTCCAAAACCTATTTGGCTGCAGAGTTGAGCTCTGCAACTCTATGATCTGGACACTGGAGGGCAGTAAAACATTTAAGAAAGCACATGCAAGAAGCATCTCAGACTACTGTACATTCATGTTGTCATATAATCACTTTGCAACCAAACCATGTACACCATAGTTAGATTTTGTAAAACCTTTACATTGTAAACTCCTTTTATTTGCAGTATTCAAGGAGCTGCAGAAGGAATCAGAGTTCCAGAAGAAAGAGTTTCTCAGAAAGCAAGGTAAGAGACACTCAGTTTATTGGAGATGAGAGCAGCAGCAAACTAAATATTATTCTTTTCATTATTTTTTAATCTGCTGATTGTTAAAAATGACTCAAATAATACTTGATTAATTTTCAGTTGGTCGACTAATTGTTTAGTCATCTAAATGTTTCAGCTTTACTGGGATTATTCTAATCTACATTTGCGTTTTATATAATGTTTTTTTTTTTACACCTGCCATGTTTGTTCCAGGTCCTCACTTTATCGAGTATTTGAGTTACGAGGTGACTCCAGAGTGCTGTGTTATACTGAAATGCAAGGTGAGACAGCACTTTAAGGAGTTTCCACACTGCACTCTCTTAAAGCAATTACTTTGAGTGTCTTAATTTTTCACATTATTCTGTCATGTTGTATTTCAGGTTGGCAACATAAAGAAGGAAACCTCTGCGCTGTGGTACAAAGATGGACGTGAGATCAAAGCAGACGAGCACCTGGGCTTCACCGAGGGCGTGCTGAAACTGGAAATAGCTCAGGTAAGAATAGGAGGAGAGACACCTGTGTGAAGTGTGAATTGATGTTTGTATATATATATATATATATATATGTACATGTATATTTCTGTATTGTATAATTGTCACTGATTTCATTTGCATATATGACTGTAAACAGTGTAATCCTTGCACAGCTCTGTTTAAATGGAAATATATGACTTCTCTCAGCTGAATATTGATCCACACGATACAGCCTTTGAGTAAGAGGAAGTAAGTTAAAAAAGGATCAGAAGAAGGCTCTGAAAACATTTATTTTTTGCTAATTTTCCCAGGGAACTTCAGCATTAACTGTCTTTAAAATCAATCTAACATATCCTATTATAAAACCTAACAATATTAAAATAATTTACACCAAATTTAAGGATGCTGTCACCACTTTCTCTCTTTAACTATCCTGTCATCTCCTCTGTTTTAATCAGCTCTCTCATTCTCCATCTCATAACTCACTCCCATCCCACCGTATCGTCTCTTTAACGTCTGTCCGAGTGGCGTACATCGGCATGCCGCCCTGCCACGTCATTATAATGTATAAACATGTCACATGTGTCCCATTTCAGCGCGGCTCCCCTGCAGACACAGCAGACGACCTAATCTGGAGAAGAGCAAAAGTTGGGATCAGTTTTCTGTTGTCATCCTGGGCCAACGCCCGCTTCTGGTTTTGCCTGAGAATGCTCGTGTTTTTTTTATTGATGTTTGTCTGTTTGTCTGTCTGTTTGTTGGCTTTTTTGCTTTTGCGTCATATATGTGTTTTCTGCAGCACCCGTAGCAGAAGAGAAAAGCTTGCCTTTTCTGATGAATACATGTCATATTCCTTTACAAAAATCTTGGTGATCTGTGTTTTTTGCGACTGAGTTTGACTTTATCGCTTTTTTTCTGTTAGATTTCCAAGAAGGACTCTGGTGTGTATGAGGTTGTTCTGAAGGATGACAGAGGAAAGGACACTTCCAAATTGAATCTGACAGACCAAGGTAACCTCAAGTTGTTATACACTAGCAGAGTTAGTCACTGAACATAGTAAATATATCACTAATAATGCTCAAATCTCGCTGTCCTGAAGGATTCAAGGATTTGATGAATGAAGTTTTCAGTTTTATCGGTAAGGAGAAACATTTTGTCCCCAGATAATGTTGTAGTTGATTCATTTTAAAATTAAAATGAATATTTAAATGATCTTTTGGTGTTTTCTTCACTTGCAGCCAATTCCTCCACTCCACTGAAGATCACAAGCACAGATCAGGGCATCCGACTCTACACCTTTGTCAGCTACTACAACGATTTACTCCAAGTAACATGGCACTACAAGTGAGTTCTGTAAACACATGCAAGCATATGAACATTTGTGCTGAAATACACAGTACATGTAATGCTCCCTTTCACAGTTATTTGCCCTGAACATTAGAAATATTTAATCATTTCCTGTGTTTCCATGTTCACAGAGATTCAGCCATCGCCTTCTCTGACCGTATAAAGAGCGGTGTGGTGGGAGAGCAGCTGTGGCTGCAGATCACAGAGCCCACAGAGAAAGACATGGGCAAATATGCCATCGAGTTCAATGACGGAAAGGGCGGCCTGAGGAGAACTGTGGAGCTGTGTGGTCAAGGTGAGACTGTCAGTGTATTTCTGACCTCTTGCTGAGCCACAGTGACCTCATACTGGGGCTTTATACTGCTGAGATAATGTTATTGATGTTAATATGTTCATATAATGTGCAGATCAGTGACTTTTCTTTAAGGCATTTTATGACCTTTAGACTTCTGCTTTTTTTTTATAATTAGCATTTCTTGTTATGTGTATGTTTCTCAATAAAACCATTCAGATTCTTATCATTTCTTCTTGTTTTGCAGCATTTGATGATGCTTTTGCAGAATTTCAGAGACTCAAGTGAGTTACTGCTTGACTACTTGAATATTATTAGCTTTGTGTGATGCTCAGACTTTCACTTCTGACCTTTGATCTAATTTGTGGTTCCTTCTGTTTTTTTTCGCCTCCTCAGAGCTGCTGCTGTTGCAGAGAGAAGTAAGTAAATACTGTGCTGCTTTTAGATCGGTCAGTTATAATGTTAATACATGAGTTTCAAAAGCTATGATTTTATTCTCACTAAAATGAAAAACACTTTTCATGCAACTCTTGGATTTCAGAAAAAAAAACAACAAAAAGATTTTACAGTTTTGAAGTTTTGACACATTTATGTTTGCTCTCTCTCTTTTTGCAAGTTTTTTTTTATGTAAGGCACTTTTGTGTTTAGAAATGCCAAAGAATTGAAGTTCATTTATAGTAATTATTTAAGTTCACATTGTTTCTTTCAGACCGTGCTCGAGTGGCAGGAGGCCTGCCTGACGTGGTCACCATCCAGGAGGGCAAGGTACTGTAAACCGTCAGCTGACACAACATGGACCTGCACATTATTCAGCACAGTTATAGGGAAACAGAATGACACCTGTCTTACACAACTAAATATGATTAATGGATGTATGTTGTGTCTTATCCGTCCCTCAGGCCCTCAATCTCACCTGCAACATTTCGGGCGACCCCGTGCCAGAGGTCACCTGGCTGAAGAACGACAGGGAGATCACGTCCGACAACCACTGCATCCTGAAGTTTGAGTCAGGCAAGTTCGCCAGCTTCCACATCACCGACGTGAACACATCGGACTCTGGCAAATACAGCATCCTGGTGAAGAACAAGTACGGCACAGAGAGCGGAGACTTCACCGTAAGTGTCTTCATCCCTGAAGAGGCGGGCGGCAAGAAAAAATAAAAGCGGTCCAAATCTTGTCGTAAATATGTATAAAAGAAAAAAACTGGAAGCAGTTAAAGAAAAGAAAATGTTGAGGATGTGTTAGATGTTTGTGTAGAATATAAATTAACTCTATAGAGGTGCTAAATCTGAACATGAAACATCCAACAGTTCAGAGAGAAATCCAGAGATTTGGTCCAATAGTAACAAATCTGACTGAACAGAAAAAGGTATTTGGGACATTCTGCCCACTCAAAAATATTATGGTGCAATTTTAGTTTCTGTTTGTGTAAAGTTGTGGCATGCAGAGAGACATGTTAGGATTCATTTTGCTCTGTTTGCTGTAGAGGAAATGGAACATTAGTTAACAAAAGAAGGCCAAAGACAATGGTTAAAGACATGTTGTGTTGATAGGATGCAACACTAAGTCAAAGAAAAGAAATCATTAAGTTAGTAGAATGTCTATTAAAAAGCCATATGGATGTTTTTACATGATTTATCCCATTTGCCACAAATGTGGCCTTCACTGGCAGCCGTTTTTAAAAGCACACACAACCTGTTAGTTGTAGTTCATCTCATCAAAATATGGCAAACATCTTGCTTGAGCACTGATTAGTCTTTGTAATCATTATGGCATGTAGTAAGTCTTCAGGACGGTGCATTCAAGTGCTGCTGAGTTCTTAGATGAAGAAGTGAAGAAAATTTGCTGCAAATCGGCTAAAATTTGGTCCTTTAATGAAAGGTGCCATTTCATTCAGTCCTGTTTTATTTATTGTTTCATTTTATTCACAATCACTTTGAATGTTGCGATCGTAACGTCACTTCCATTGTATCCCTGTCTGTTAGTGAACACTGTATGTCAGCCCACTGTCTACTCATTCTTATTGATGTTATTCACCACTGTTACGACATCCCCTCCACAGTCCACCATTAATGATTATGATGTCTCCTTTGCTGGTAATGATACCACTGTAAGACTGAAACCACTGTTAATACCAAACAGTAGTGATTATTGCTTCACTTCCTATTCCCCTGTTTCTTGATGAGACTAATAAAAATGAGCATGTACTTCCCCACTTCCTCCTCCTCCTCCTCCTTTCTGAGTTGTCTCACTTTGGTTTTGAACCTTCCACCTTTTCACGATTCACTCTCTCCTTTCAGTTTCCTCCTCTCCTTTTTTCACTCACAGTCACGATTTGTGTAGACTTGGACTTCCTGAAGATCAACTGCCAGCATGGAGACAACCGCCCCCGCCCCTACTGTAATCCAACCCTGATCCAAATATATGTTTAAGGTGCGCTTGATTTATGATGCTTTGGAAACAAAAGTGATGTGACATTCAGGTCACTATGAGCAACAAAGCATCAAAATCAAGCTCCCCTGAGTGTACCTGAGAGAAAACTAATGCTGTTTCATCTTGTTGTCTATGGCAAGCAGCATCCAATGGTACAGGAGAAAATCAGAAATGTTTTCTTTAAGGTTTTTCTCTTTATTTACTTTGTATGCTTGATTATGAATGATGATCACACCTCAGACAGAAAGTAAAACCTGCTCACTCATCTAGAGAACATGTGGATTAGCAGGTCCACTTCTCCATTGAGGTTCACTGACTGGAAATTACAGATGATGCACACACGAGAGTGTTGTCATAGCAACTCTAAAGCACACAAAGAGTTAAAGGGGCACTCCACAGATTTCTTATGTCAGAGTCATTTTACTCCTCACAGCCTGGAGACTACATGTTCTCAGCAGGAAGCCTGTGCGACTGGGGACAGTTTACAATCAAGGTGCTTCATCTTTTTGGCTTTTCTGAGTCCCACAATTTTATGGGAGTGCAGTGCTAAATCACTGGAGTACTCCTTTAACTCAGCAGAATATATCAGTATCACCTTATCATGTAACTATTAGCATGAAGACCAGGATGTGGGTTTTACAGAGTGGCCCTATCTGATAAATCTTCTGTTGTGTGGCTGTAGTTGTAATAGAAACCAGGAGACACAGGTGAGATTAAGTAAAATAAAGTTGAAGGTCATTTAGTGTCATATATCAGGGAGTGTTTTGGAGGAGTAACAGGGCTAAAATGATGCTGTATGTGCTGTATACACAGTGTCCTGTCCTCAGCTCGAACCACTCGTCAGCTTTGGCAAACACTGGGTCAAGAGTTGCTGAAGAAACCATCTGTTATACGTGAAGTCATTTTTATTTATTTAGGCCAAAATATGTCTCAGAGGGTTTACAGTTTGATATCCTCTATCCTCAGACCTCTTGTGATACAATATACAACACAATGCAACACACTTATAAATGGTTATGAAAGAGAAAATATAATTTGAATAGAAATTAAGTGATATGTTGTTGTTTCAAGTGGATTACTTTGGCAGTCAGTGGTAGTTCTGACCTCACTGCAGTTCTTGGGTAAGTAAGTAGTGGAATATAAGTCTTTGGCTGATGGTATGATGGTTGAACGTGATTACAAAGCAAGTTTTATTTTTTCTGCTAACTCACATTAGTCTCCTTTCAGCTGGAGGTCATAGAGGGGACACCTGACCTCGGGGTGACTTCATATTGGACTGACGCAGAAGGAAATGTGGTGTTTGGCCCAAACACCCCGCAGGAGAAGATGAAAACACCGGTTACTGGAACGAAAATGCAGAAGCGAAAAGGTGAGAGGGGTGAAGTGAAATATGTGTATGTGTATGAGTGTATGTGTGTGTGTGACATCTGAGACATTACAATATGGTGTAATTTTGCCCTGACTTGAGATGACAATGATTATTCTCTTGCAGAATCTGTGGGTAAAATACCTCTGGTGGAAAAGGAGAAAGACAAAAAGAAGAGCAAGGAGTCAGAGGAGCAGAAAAATGAGATTACAGCTGATGTCGCTGCAGAACCCAGATCCTCAGATTCGAAGAAAACAGAGGATATAAAAGTAAATTTGGCCGATCAGTTAGAAGCCTGTGAACAGCCTGCAGACAGAGTGGAGGAGCCTGAGCCAGAGGCTGAGACCTCACAGGAAACACAGCCAGAAAACATTGAGTAAATGTAGCAGAGAAAAGTATGAAGTCATCACCACATATCCTCCAAGTTTGATGTGCACTTTTATGTCTACTGTACTACTCAAATATTAATGATAATATTCCATCTGTGCTAATGGAGCTAATAATGCTATCTATCAGTGTATTACATTTAAGCTTTTAATAACCAGAGTCAAGACTGTTTCTACGGTTTGCCTCTTTTTAATGTGGATGTTTTGTCTGCCATGTTTATCTTTTTCATCATATTTGCTCTAATAAAGAAGCTGTTGAAATATTTATTGGTTTAAATGTCACACTTGTTAATATACAGTGTGAGAGGATTTAAGAATATACAGAGTGATGCAGGCTTAGAGGCTTAAAGAGGCACAGTACTCTCTTGTTGGAGGGAAGAACAAAGCAAACATGAGGAATTCTTGAGGTGAAACAAGGCAGAAATAATTCAAATCAACAGGTGTAAAAGTTTTAGAGGTCCAGTTAAGACAAGGAGAAGTTCAGCTTCTTAAAAGCACACATGTACAGTATGTATTCATATAGATATTTGATTTATTGAACTATTTAATTTGACTTATTCATTTTCATTTTATTTGGCAAAACTGACACATGGACCCTTCAGCAATGTGCAAAATACATGTTTTAATGTTGCACACTTCAAAAAGGAAGCAGACCTTTTCATGACTATCTCCTCAATCTAGGAAATCCCTCTGTTAAACAGCTGACCATGAGGTAACCTGACTGACCTGGCGTTTGCTGAGGAAATGAAAATTTCTACTTCCCCTCCAGAGCCAGTGGATGCTGCACTTCACTTGTTCCTCCTTTACATTCATTTATAGGACAGCCTGGTGACACGGTATGATTTAGGTTCAGCCAAACCTGCGTTGCCACATACTCACCCTGCTGAACTGTCTGTTGCTGGTGGTGACCTCTGACCTTAAAATAGAGAATGAATTTCCTCACTGTGATCAAAAAACTATTACATGCACTTTATCTCAGGACAACAACAATGAGAGAAAATGGAATGATAACATAGCTAATATAACTACCTGTCTGTGGTTTTGTGGAGGTTATTTAAACTTCTGCTAATTAACATCTTCATTTGATGATAACAGTGCAGCCTCAGATATGAGATACGCACTTTTCACTTAGTTTCATAATTTATTGCTCAGTATACGATGATTTAAGGACTGCGTGCTTTAAATGTTTTGCGTTGGAGACAAAGTTCTTTTTTGAAGTGTAATGCAAGAAGTCATGTTCATGTGGATGAATAGTATTTTAACAGATTCGGGACCATAGAGTTTATATGATAGTATATGCTCAGGACACAGTGCAGAATTTCTATAACATAATGATATTATTAAAGCACAAGATACAGTCTAATATTTTTTAGTTTGTTCTGTGACGCTTTAATGATTACAGTTTTTAAATTTAATTTTGTTATTAAACCTTCACATTTTAGAGGCTTAAAGTGCAGAAGATCCGGACACTCCTCCCAAATCGCTGATAAATAACCTTAATAATTAACCTCATCATGTCGTCCTGCGCTGTAATCACGTGCAGCTTGAGCGGTGCAGGGTCACGTGGTGCGGTGGCTTCAGCACAGCAGCAGCAGCAGCAGCGGATACTCAACAAACAGCCGGTGGAGGAAGCTGAGTGAAGGTGTGCCTGCGTGTGGGTGAGCCTCTACTCCAGCGGGTAGGATGATTTCACGACTTATTCTCACCAACAACTCTTTATAAATCACAACAAGGCAGAATTAACATGAATGCTGGTTAATATCGCTCCTCTGTGCTGTTAAAACACCGCCAGCGGAGTCCTTGAAGCCTTTCTCAGGAGTCGTTCAGCGGCTTGGGCGCAACTCGTGAGTCTTGTTTGATAGTGTATATCGTATGTGAAGAGTTGTGGTAGCGGATATTAGCGATAAGCAGCGACTAGCAGATAGTATGTGTCTTCTCATGAGAGGAAACCGACTGTTTACTACTGTTATGACAGGTTGTAGCTATTTATAGGCTTTCTTATAAATGTGTGGTTTGTGTCCCTGAACGCCTCACAGGTTGAGCTACCTGAAGTTTTAATGTCCAAACTTAAGCTGTTTCACCCTGACATCTTTTACAGGTGCACATATGCACTTTGCACAACATCAGATCTTGTGGTTTTCTTGCTTAAGAGCTGATAATATGCTGGTTTGTGATCTGGTTGTGTTAAACAGTCGCTCATACTTTAGAGATTTATCTCAACTGGGATTTAAGAATCAATATTTACTTTTTTATTTAGTCTGTTGTAACACTATCGTTTGTTGTCTTTTCCATCTGAAAGTCTGCAACATAGCTGAATGACCTGAGATATATTATGTAAATATTTATTTCCAAGAGACCATATTGCCACACCAAGGCCACAAGATGTTTGGAGGCATGAAAATATTGTTGCGATTAATCGATTAGTTGAACGACAGAAAAATAATTAAACATTTTTTGATGATCTGATATTTCATAGACTAAATGATCAATGATTTTAAAGAAAAAAATTGAGACACTGGGTTTAGAATTGAAAATAATCACTAGTTGCTGCCCTAGTTGGAGCGTCAACATACGGTTATCTGTTGTGGTGTTTGATTCGTCAGGTGTTGGTGGTTGAAATGAAAATCCCAGTGGTCAAAACAACACTGTCTGACGCAGAATCACGTTGGACACTTGGACGTAGTGAGCAGGACACAAACGTGCAGAGACAGGGAAAGCTAGATTTGTCCTAATCCTGTAAACAGGATTAACACCTCTGAAGGTCCCTTCATCCCACAGAGAGAAACAGAGACAGTGTTGTGGATGAGAACTGGTTGTGTTGGATTTCTCTCATCAAGAACTGGGTATTTTGTAATGCAGCAAAAAAAAAGGACCTGAATCATAAAGCTTCAGGAGTTTGGTCAGCCTCACTTTGACTGTGCTGTATCCATGGAGACTGCTAGATTATTGTCTTAACATGAAGCTGTAGAGCTTTAAACTCATGTCACTACAGTTTGATTTCTGTGAATGAGGAAGTTCAGAAATGAAACTGGAAACACACGTTCTTTCTTTCTTTCTTTCTTCCAGCAACTAATTTGCAACTATTTTGATGATGAAACAATCATTTTAGTCATTTCTTTAGTCAGAAATGTCAAATATTTGCTGTGTATTAGCTTCTGAAATATGAGGATTTGGTGCTTTTCTTTGTCACTCATGGCAATAAACTGAATATATTAGGGTTTTAGACTGTTGGTCTGACAGGACAAGACATTTAAAGACGTCACTTTGGTCTGTGTGGAAATTATAATCTGTGATTTTCACTATTTATCGTCATTTTATAGATCATTGTCAGATTCATTGATAATGGAAATAATTGCAGCCCACTTTGAAACTGTGGATGCAAAGAGAGCAGAGATTATTTTGTCAGGGAACAAACTGTGGTTTTATACATGATAAATCTTTTTAATCCACATTATTTCTTTCTCAATAACACAATGTCAACCCCTGACACTCTGGCTCACTGTTACAAACAGAACATGATAATACGACCACATCAGTATTCAGGCTTGAAGCGGTGCAGCAGAGGGGTCTATGTGAAGAGCTGTGGGAGTTGAAAGCGCTTGCTAAATTTGGCGTTGTGTCGATACAGACAGTGTGTAGTCAGCTCACTGGAGAGACCCGGGGTTGTGCAGCGTTGCTATCAGGGCTGATGACTCTGATCTAGACACTTCTGCTTTGTCCATGAACTGAACATTGCACATTTCACTTTACAATGTGCTGCGGTTCAGTGCGGGGAGAGGAGCCACAGCACGCTGCAGGAACACAGAGTGCACAGTATAATATCAACTAGTGCTGTAGTCCAGTGGGTCCATGCTGTAACTTTATTTTGTTGACTCTGTAACATTTGTGACCTTATTATCTCTGAGTTAAAACTGTAACACTGTGGCTTTAGGAATTATTCTGTAAAGGTCCAACATTTTCATCCAGAGTGAAATATTTCAGTAACTACTGGATGGATTGCTATGAGATATCATACAGACATTCATGGTGTTCAGAGGATGAATCCCAGTGACCGATGCCATCACCTGGTTGAATTTAGTTTAGTTCATGACCTCTAAAACAACAGACTGAAATTGTGTCAGCCGTATCTGGGATTAATGCTCAAATACTGACGTTTGCATGCGATCATGGCCTGACTCTCTCCACGATCTGGCAACTGTTCTTCTGCATTATTTTAAAAATATTACAGAGTAAGTGTTTAAGTTATTGTTAAAAGAAATAACCGATAGATACAAATTTTCACTCAGGTTATTTGAGTCTTTATAGGGACTGTTCAAGCATAGGTTGGTGGTGAAGGGGGTCGTTGCTCAGAGTGGGAGGTTATGTAAGGACTCAGTCTGGGGGTAATTTTCCCTTACAGTGTTTGTTCTCAGTCCGAGGGGTTAGGAAGGTTGTAGCGGCTGTGGCGCATGGCACAGACCA
Source organism: Lates calcarifer (assembly GCF_001640805.2). NCBI lineage: Eukaryota > Metazoa > Chordata > Actinopteri > Centropomidae > Lates > Lates calcarifer. The sequence goes on along the minus strand of NC_066856.1, from coordinate 14,404,698 downwards.
GGAGCAGGGTGGCTGGGGAGGACAGGGGAGCAGAGAAGGTCTCAGCAGACCCAGCTGGGGTGACATGAAGCTCACAGGGAGGTTACCTCTAGAGCAGCAGGGCCAGCGGCGGCGCCTGAAGTCCCCCTGGACTCTGGTGAGTTGAGGTGCAGGGAAGATTTTTTTTTAAGTTTTAGCAATCACTGTTGGCCTTTTCCTTGTGGTATTTTTCTGTTGTAACAGATTATTTAATTTGGCATTTTAAAGTTGTATGACTTCAATTAATTGACTAATCCTTGACTAAAAATGTGAAAAATGCCCAATGTGACATCTTTCACAGTTAAACCAATAGTCCAAAACATAAACATATATTTATTTCACTTTGATATATGATGGAAAAGAAGCAAGTCATCAAATATGAGAAACTGGAACATGAAAATGATTGGTGCTTTTACATAAAAGTGATTTGATTAACAAAAATCATTTCTAAAATGTTGTTGGATAATTGTTTAATCGACTGATCCTTTCAGCTGCAGTCTTACTGCCAGTAGTAACTGTAACCCTGACCCCATTTTAATCCTGACTCTGTTTATAACTGAGCACTGAACTTTTTTGCAGACCACTTTTATATTAGGTGTGAGTGACATGAATAAAGTAACATTGAATAATCGCATGGACGAATCATAATGTGCACACTGTATATAGTTTTATTTAGTGATGCCATTATTTATTGTGATAAATTACATTGCCTGGAAATTCAGTGAAATGCCACTGTGTCAATATTTGTTTTTTAGGCTCATCCAGTGAATTAAATAACTTACAAATCAAAGTACTTTACCGCACTGATGTAAAAATCCCATAAATCCAAAATCACTGATTTGCCAGAATTGCCCACAGCTCACAATGGCTTAACCTGACACAATGAAGAAAATGAAAGCTTTATATAAACAGAGTAATAAAATCTTTATTGCTACACAAATCAGTGTCATCTCATGATATTTATTGCCATATTGCCCTATCCTGCTGATAATCTACAACCAGAATATGAGGCATGTCATGTCATGTATGTCATGTCTCTTTGTGTTAATGTTGTTTATGCTTTCTGTAGATGGTTAGCTGCAGAGTATTTTCCCTCTGCCGTTCTTTAAGTGCATTAGAGTTTAGCTGGTGCAGTGGCTGCCTCTCATAGAAACTGGACGGTGTCAAAGTCCATGCAGCTGGTATGCAGCTCTGAATGTCCTAAATACTGAAACACACGGCTCCAGCCTCATTGTTCAGGTCACACACACAAACACACATATGAAAAGTCCTGGTTCAGTTGTGATAATGCTTCTGAACATTATTTTGAGCTTGCATTAAATGGTGTTGCTGTTGTCCACAGTAATTACAGGTGTTGAACCAAGGTGAGTTCACCTAATGACGGTGTTGATGTAGCAAGTGAAACCTGGTGCATTAAAGACACTGGAAGGAAGGAAGGAACACCAGGCAGTGAAGTAGCTGCTGTCACAATAGATGAAGTAGGAGAAATACAAGTTTCATTGTGTTGAAGTTCATTTAGAAATGCAATAAACTGATGATCAGATGTGCTGCATTAAAACATCAATAATGAAAGAAACACTGAAATGTAATGTGATACTCTGAAGGAGAGAGGCAGAAAACAATTCTGAAAAACAAGGTTAACAAGAATCAGGTTCAGCCAGATTTGCCACTGCTGACTGATCACAATAATATGGTGTATAAGAGTACAGTGGTGTTGTGTGTTTGATGCAAAGCCAAGATGTACAGATTTCCTTTTTGTTATTTTGTTTGGTTGTATTGTAGTGGCTTTTCTTCTAAGAGTTTTGGAATGAGCGAGTGACTTTCTAGTGAGGAGTGATAATGAGGTGAGGATATCGACTCATCTTCGTGACAGAATGAGGCCTCACTTTCTGTCTTTTCAATCTTGAGTTTCCTAGACATGTTCTATGCACCTGTTTACTGTTGTTAAATGATCTTGCGCTGTTCACACCAAAATCTCTGAGCAGAAGCAGTGTTCACTAAAGGCATTACAGATTACAGTTGTTTGTGCGTGATTAGCTTATGCACATTGTGATTCGCAGAAAACCAGGTTATTTCAAAGGGGTCACATACTTTTCTTGCCTCTGCGTTAAAGCAGCACAGTGTACAATCCAGGCTAATACTTTGAGGTTTGAACTTTGAGCTGTACTTGGATTTAGATATTTGTGTGCTCCGGCTCCCTATCATAGAAACTTAATGTAAACTCTCCACAGGGCTCCAACTTCAGTTATTGTTGATGGATCACACTTTTTCATATGTGGAATATTTGTCAGTGGTTTTTGTCGGGTGTGTTCTCTGTGGAGACAGAAACACACCGTCTGGTCTGCAGCAGCAGCCTCGTTGCAGCAATCGAGGGCCTGATTAAGTCTCGATCAGCTCAGGACTCTTTTGAGGAAAATGGGACAGAGCCGCTGTGTTTAGGGACCAGCTTGCATTTCCTTTGCAGACTATTCTGAACAACAGGAGCACATGCTACACGGAGAGTGGCCTAGTAAGATGCAAAAATTACCGCATTGTTTTACTCTGCTTGTGATTCAGGGGTGTTGATGTAATAAATGCAGAATTTCCAAGACGTACAGACTGTTGAATGCTGTCGTTAAATGTATGTAACTTAATCAAGGGTGTTTTTGTTGACAGGCGGACACCATGAACTACGTGGGGCAGCTGGCTGGCCAGGTGCTGGTGACAGTAAAGGAGCTGTATAAGGGGATCAATCAGGCCACTCTGTCAGGCTGCATCGACGTGATCGTGGTCCGACAGCCTGATGGGACGTTCCAGTGTTCCCCTTTCCACGTTCGCTTCGGAAAACTGGGGGTGCTGCGCTCCAGGGAGAAAGTAGTGAGTGCACACATTACTTGCAGGGAAATAATCACATTGAATTTTTGTTATCAACATATGTAATTATATAAATTTTTGTTTTCCAGTCTTATATCAACATTTTTAACTGATTAATTACTCCTTTGGTCTCAGTGCCTTAGATATTTATTGTACTGATTGAAGCCTCTGTTTCAGAAGGTTATAATGGAGCTTCAGTGTATTTTGTGTCTCTCTAATTGCCCTCTGCTGCTCTCCCTTCTCTCTGAACATTACCATCCAATCCACGTCCTGCGTCTCACAAGAGCAGATTGCCCTCTCCCTCTATTTATAGACACTGTATAGTTGTCGGCTGAGGACTAAGGTGGGATGCACAGACTAAAAGACTCATCTCGTTCAGGAACAGTGTCTTACAGAAGAGTCTTATCTGTTATTGACGTTCAGGGGAGCCGGACTGTGCAGGAAATAGCCTGTGGTTCAGTCTCAGTGATTCTTTACAGTAAATCATGTGGGTTAGAAGCATGTTTTGTTGTTGAAACACTAAACAGGAGAGGTTAAACCTTATCTTGACTTTGTATCAAATGTCAGCATCTTGTAGACAATTTGAGCAGATTTTGTTTAATTTCACAACCTTCCTGTTAATTAAAAGATGAAAGGAGGTGTTGCAGTGCACATGTTACTGTATGATTACTTTTTTAAAAACCTAATTCCACTCATGTAGCCCAGATCTGAGTTCTGAGAAACTCTGTTTGTTTAATTCACAGAAGCAGTGGCATACACTAAAAAAAGCAAACCTTTGTAGAAGCTGTTCACTGTTTCCTCTGTGGCACAGTTTTTATCCATGAGCTGTGCTGTGACAAACTTCATTAATGCAGAGAGATGTGTTGTTGACTCTGCAGATTGACATAGAAATCAATGGGGAACCTGTGGAGCTACACATGAAGCTCGGAGACAATGGAGAGGCCTTTTTTGTCCGGGAGACAGAGCAGCACAATGTGAGTTTTGTACACTAGGCAATGAAAATGAAGAATTTTAATGTTGAATCTCAGCTGTTTACTTGTAGAGATCAGCCACTCACTTTTATGTATGTTTTCCTCAATGCAGGAGATCATCCCAGCCCACCTGGTGACCTCGCCCATTCCCACAGAAGAGGTTCTGTTCAGGAGCAGAGAGCCCAGATGTGTGGGGTCAGCGGCAGAAACTGGTCCGCCGCTGAGTCCAGAAGATGCGGCCTCTGGGAACACCCAGCTCTGCTCCAACTCAGCCGGCAAGAAGAAGAAGAGGCGCAGGAAGAAGCACAAAGCTGAGCCACGCAAGGAGGAGCAAACAGCCACACCTGCAGGCGGGGAGCTGGAGCTGTGTGAGCTCAGTTCAGACGAGGAGCACAATGCACACAATGGACGGTGAGTGAACATGCTTTGTTGTGTTGTTGTTTGTTGTAAACCGTTTGGTTAATTTTATTGCTTCCCATCTTTAGGACATCTTCACTCTCCATGATGAATAACAACATGGACCACAGGCAACATTCCCCCCTCACTGCCCTCGAATGGGACAGCTACCCTTTCTCCGACGGAGACTGGTCCCCCTGCACCACGTACGGCCCTCACACTCTGTCCTTTCAGATGTTTACACGGTTCATACAAGTAGAGAGAAACAACTACACATCTTTCCAGTCCACTTTATTAAAACAGACAGGGCAGAGTAAAACAAATCACTCCCACAAGGTCATTTCCAGCTGACTCAGTGGAAATGTGGTGTTTGCTTACAGCAGGGAGATGTCCGAGCCCATGTCGCCCAAGAGCGACTCCGAGCTGATGGTGAAGCCGGCAGAGAGCGTGCTCAGAGCTGAGTCGCACATGCAGTGGACATGGGGGGAGTTTCCAGAATCCACCAGGGTATGGCTCAGATCTAGACTTGCTAGAATTTGGTCTGAACTTTGAGACAAGGGGAGACAACAGAGATTTGTAGAGCTGTATCTTGTATGTACATGAGAATTTTTGCAAAGGCTTGTGTTTGTATTTGAGCTTTATCTTGTGCTGTATTGTCTTTTTCTGTCCAGGTCAACAAAAAGGACAAAACGGAGCCAAAGCTGTTGACCATCACTCCGTCAGAGAACACACATTTCAGGGTTATCTTGAGCTCAGAAGCGATGCAGGTGGACTCGGGGGAAGGAGAGAGAAACACAGATCCAGTTTGTAGTATTGTTAAACCAGAGCCTCGGACCATCAAAGCCGATCAGTGCAGCTGTGAATCACAGCCCCCTGAAGCTCCGTCACATCATAGAGACATTACAGGGCACAAACCGGAGCTTCCAAATTCTGTGTGCAGCAGTTTTACCTCCGAGCCATGTCCCGGTAACTCTGACCTCAACGCAAAAACCACTTGTAAGGCCAGGTGGACATCTTCGCCACCCAGCCGCAGGGGCAGCGGCTTGGCCGCCAGTGGAGGCAGCAGCACAGGCTGAAGACTCGGCTGCAGTTTGTGCCAACACAGGAGCTTCCTCCAAACCCACAGACTCGCCCATCAAGAGGAGAGGTAACACAACATCCTTTACACCTCTACACTTCCTAACCTGTGTTTTGTAGCTTCTGCACACTGTGTTCCTCACTGGAGGGTTTTATGAATTTAAAAATATGATAATTTAAGGGTAAGTGTCTGAAAATGCCTGAAAAGCAGGAGGCTAGAAAGCTCCAAAACGACTTCTGATGTAGACAGTAACTGTTAGTTTCAACAAATAAATTTGTCTTAGAGACTGTATGAATTTCACCATAAGAAAATGGTTAAAACCAAAAAGAATCCAGCTGCATATCCAGAGCATATCATTTCATTCAATGACACAGAAAGTCCTCGAGTTAAACTCCAGATTTGTCTGTATGATGGTAATCTACACCCAGTCTTAATGTAAGTGAATGTTAACAGGAAGGATGTGGCTTCTGTTTGGGCCTGAGTTCATATTTGGTGTCTGGGCTGTTCTGCATTCACATGCAGGCGTTAAAAGAAAAGGAAGTGAAGAAAAAAAAAAAATCAGCGATTTCTCAGTAGATCATCTACACACAGACTTCCTTTTGTCTTCGCTTCATTAAGGTGTGAGGAAGAGGAGCCAGCATCAGGGACCTGAAGATATTTACCTGGATGATCTGAATGCACTCGAGCCTGATGTTGTTGCCCGGTACTTCCCGAAAAGGTACAAACCCCTGAAGTCATGTCACCTCCTGAGGCCACTTATCTCATTTGGTGTATGTGCAGCATGTAACCAAACACTCAGTGTCTGCTATTGACCCTTGCAATTTAAGATACCTGGTGATATGCACAACTCAGTGAGCTCATTTCAGCTTAGTAACTCAAAACCTAGTCCTAAGTGTAAGCAGAGGCACAGATGTAGTGAAAATAACTGGTATCGCTGCACACTTTTGGAGCAAATAAGAGTGATTCTAGTGTGTAAACCTGGACCGTCTGTGTCTCCAGTGAGTCTGAGCAGGTTCCTAAACACTGGGTGGAGCTGGGACGGCGCTCTGGATCCCAGTCACCGCAGTCAGTGGGCAGCAGCGCAGCAGCAGACAGCGGTACAGAGTGTCTGTCGGACTCCGCCGGTGACCTCCCTGACGTCACCCTGTCGCTGTGCGGAGGTGTTGGTGAGAACTCAGAGATTTCTAAAGGTAATTAATCATCTCTTATCAACTACTATTAATGGCAGAATCACAGATAAAACTTAAAATTCCAGGGGGCACAGTTTCTTCTTTTCTCATACAGGATGGTTTTATATTTCTGTTGTCTAATCTTTATTTTCTCCTCCTGTTACTTCACATTTTGACTGTCCTGCTTCACGTCTCCTGTGTGCTGATAATGCTGTTATTCATCTAGAGATATGTGTTAATCATGAAGCTTTTATGTCCCCTTTATTCCAGAAAAATTCATGGAGCACATCATCACCTACAACGAATTTGCAGAGAATCCAGCAATCATTGACAATCCCAATTTAGTGGTTAGAATTGCAAACAGGTGAGTGTTCCTACTCTGTAATGGGTGCACTCTTTCATCAGATGATTCATTAATATTAATAATTAAGAATGTTCTTTTCCCAGGTACTACAACTGGACACTGGCAGCTCCGTTGATACTCAGTATGCAGGCTTTTCAGAAGAACTTGCCAAAGGTATCCTCTGCTCTGATGTGATAATGTGATGTGTTTATAGTTTGTGATTCGATCTTTATACTGCATCTGCACATTATGTCTGTTTGCACATGAATGGTTTATCTGACTGGCAGGCTACAGAGGAGGCCTGGGTGAAGGAGAAAATGCCAAAAAAGTCTGGACGCTGGTGGTTCTGGAGAAAGAGCAGCGTGAAGCAGGTACTGAACGTGTGACTCAGACAGAAGTCTTCAGGTGAAACTATGAGTCACACCTCCATCTGTGTGTTCACTGTATGTGGAGATGAGTGGAAATCCCACGCTGTTGGAGTAACTTTGCATTGTAAATGACAGACAAATGAGGAACAGGCAAATGCTTCAGTAACTATTATCTCTCTGTTCTGCACCATTATGTAAAGACTTTCAGCTCCTACATGTCAAATCATAAAAGGCTGACAATGTTTCTTCCTCTCCTCAGTCATCATCAGAGACCAAGTTAGAGAGACAGGAGTCCCTGACCAGCGAGAGCCCTGCCCTTCACCAGGCCCCAGAAACACAGTGAGTCAGCAACAAAGCTCTGGCTTCCTCGCAACGCTACAGTCACACACAGTGACACAAGCACTATTGGGTAAACATGTACACACAGGCTGGATTAGCATGTTAGTCACTGAGCAGGGCTGTTAATTTCCATGAAACTTCAGGACAAATATGTTAAATATCGTTTAAACCAGCTTTGGAGTTTGTAGTTTTAGCTTTGTGTGAATGCTTTCAACATGTTGAATATTTACAACCCAAAAAAGGCAGAGATGCAGGGAGATGAGGACGTCTGCTGCCCTCTAGTGGCTGTAAATGATTCTGCAGGTTTTTTCTTCACCCTGAATCACATCATCTAGTATAAACATGGCTTTATGTCAAGGCATTGTACTTAGTCTGACACAGATTTATCTGAAAGTTGCTGGTCTTCCTCCCTTACACTGTCCTCTCTCTCTCTCTCTCCTTCAGGCACAAAACAGCGGAGTGGTCCAGCGACGACGAGACCAAAGAGCTGAACTCTGCAGCACCTGCTCTGACACCCATTGAGCGTGTGCAGACAGAAGTCCCGGCACCAGCTTCTTGTCACTCCTACAAGAAATCCCTCCGCCTGTCCTCTGACCAGATAGTAAGACCACTAAACTCTGATTCTTCTAGCGAGACTAAAGTTAGGCAGCTTGCCCCATTGGTTTGAAGACAAGAGTTTGTGAATTTTTCATGGTTATTTCCTTCTCTGTAGTGCCACCCTGAGGACATGCTTTACATTTTAGTCCTATTACTGTCCCAAAAATGTCGATACATTTAGTGTAATGAATATTGCAGCCTGTAGTGGCTGCTAGCAGGTGATTCTTTAGGTCAGCCCTTTCAGGTTTAATTCGGCCAGCGTGTTTGCAAGGCTTGTATGAATGAAGCTTCATTATGTCTCTCACAGGCCAGTCTGAAGCTAAGAGAGGGGCCTAATGATGTCACCTTCAGCATAACCACCCAGTACCAGGGGACGTGTCGCTGCGAGGGCACCATCTACCTGTGGAACTGGGACGACAAGGTTATAATCTCTGACATCGATGGCACCATTACCAAGTACGTGAGGGTCTAAATACTTTTACTTTATTCTCTTATTAGAGACTTAGACACTATTTAAAGTTAGGTCTGATCGTTTCAACCTGAGCTATATTCTCCACAGTAGCTCTCATATAAAATCATGTTGGACATTTTCCTTCCCACAGATCAGATGTGTTTGGTCAGATTCTGCCTCAGCTGGGTAAAGACTGGACTCATCAAGGAATCGCTAAGCTTTACCACTCAGTGCATGAGTAAGACTAATTGAATGATTTACCATTCTCTATAATCTGATGGTATAAAAAACAAGTGGCTCCAGTGTTGCAAAGGATCTAATCCATCAATAAATATGCCTCCTTCAGGAATGGTTACAAGTTCCTGTACTGTTCTGCCCGAGCGATCGGCATGGCTGACATGACGCGAGGATATTTGCACTGGGTGAACGACAGGGGGACTCTGCTGCCTCAAGGACCCCTCATGCTCTCCCCGAGCAGCCTCTTTTCTGCCTTTCACAGGTAGGAAATCCTCTCCCTAAGTGTTAAGTCGTACTCACCCATTTTATGGCCATTTTGTGCGTTTTTGTTCCTCACAGACTCTGTAAATGGTTAGAAGTGATAGCCATGTAACCCTTTCTTTGTTTTTGTGTTGTTAGAGAGATCATAGAGAAAAAGCCTGAAAAGTTCAAGATTGAATGCCTCACAGACATCAAGAACCTGTTCTTCCCCAACACACATCCCTTCTACGCAGCCTTTGGAAACAGAGAAAGTGTAAGTCAGAGGTCATCATCTTCATTTGTCATTTTCTGAGCAGACAAATAAGAATAATTAAATTTATTAAGGCCTTGTTAGCCTATTATTATTTATTTTTTTTCCACATTATTACAAAATTAATGTTATTTATTTGCCTATATTGGTGTGAACAGGCTCCAAAAAACCATGGGAAATCCCTGATAACTAGACATGAAGTCTAACTAGAAAATGATAAATTGATGATGAAGTTCTTGTTTGTTATTGTTTGGGGTTTATTCTCACTGTAGATCATATTTTAGGATCAATCAAAGCTTTACTGACCATAATGAGATATAATTGTAGGTTCGGTTAGATGAAAAAGATTTTTATTGTCTTTTTTTTCTTCCCTGTGTTCAAGGACGTCTTTGCCTACAAGCAAGTGGGTGTGCCTGTGTGCCGGATATTCACAGTGAATCCCAAAGGGGAGTTAATTCTCGAGCAAGCCAAAGGCAATAAAACATCGTGAGTACTGAGCCATCACTGGAGTCATTGTTTTTGTCTGTCAGCTGTTTCTCACACAAATGTTTATTGTTCCCATCACTGTTTTTTTTCTTATACAGTTACAGCCGGCTGAGTGAGCTGGTGGAGCATGTTTTTCCTTTGCGAAGTTCTCAACACAACGCCACCTTCAGCTGCCCAGAGTTCAGCTCCTTCTGCTACTGGAGACAGCCGATCGCTGAGGTGTGTTTTGAGGAGCTGCTTTAACTCAGACTGATATTAATGTTTAGAATTAATTACTTGAAATCAACTTAACTAAGAGCAGTAATTTATTTTACGCCTGTATGCACTGGCTTAATACTGATAATAATTCTTTAACATAAATTCAATACATCAGAATTTGATATTGTCTTAGGCACATCCTAATTTAGTGAAAAATATTGGGATATTAATATATTCCATGTTTTTTTAGTGAAACGTCATCTTATTTCGGTGAAGCTACACCAGTAAGAGGTGTAGTCGAATGCTCAGCACATATAAAAAACATCACTTCTTATATCATTTATACAGTTTTTGTCACAATGTTTCTGTGAAGAAATTGCCTAAGCATTTATTTAGGCAGTGGAAGTTAAGTGGGTTAGGGTTAGGGTTAGGGTTAACTGGCGAACATTCGATATGAAACTGAAATACTGACTATAGTGCACATTTTCTGCCTGACATGTTGTATTTAGAGCCACTACTGTATGTAGTCGTCCCTTTAAGGTCTTATTTACTCTATAAAGGTGTTATTTAATGTTTAGGAATCTTATATCTTTGCTCCAAAGCTTCAGGATTTTGCACATTTATGCTAAAGAAAAAATGTGAAATGATTTCACTCATAGTTAATAGCTGCGATTTAAAAAAAAGAAAAGAAAAAAAGAAGCACTTTCTGAACTGTAGATACTGCTGCTATTTGGTATTAAGTATTTTTCCAAAATCAAGATTTAGTTAGACTTAAAGTAGAAAACTATTTTTGATGAATTTTGAAATGTTTTTGCCAGACTTGTGAAAACGACAGTATATTATTAATGTTATGCCTCTTTATTATTTTATCTCTTCACGCTCAGTAACAGCTGTCAGTAAAATTTAAAGCATTCTTTCTATGAAAGTGATTAACTTTGTGTGACGAGAACACACAGTATTTTCTTAGTCTCGTGTGGTCCAATTTCACTTTTCAATGAAGAACTTTTGCTGCTGCTTAAGGTGTTTTTCTCTAGGTTGTTGTGATTACCTTGTGGTAATCCAGTCAACATTATGCTGTAACAGTGTAAGCACAAATTCAACTGTTAGTCAACTGTTATGTTCTCTGTTCTTCAGACAGTGTGAGAGGTCACTGCTTCAAACATGACTTATGTAAGGTGATGTTTATAGTGTGTCATAACTGTAGATTCTAGTGTATATAAACTGTATATATAGTATATTTACCATATGTATTGAATTAATAAACTGTTCTGCCAAAAGTCCTTTGTTGGATGGTGCTTTAATAAAAGCAAACACTGGGTTAGGAAAAAACAATTAAAGCTTATTTTGCACATTGACAGTTTAGCACCAAACAGGCAAGGAGCCTGTCACAGGCAGGACCAATAACACTAATGTCAGATGTCTGTATCAGAGTTAAGCTATAAAGAAAACTGGTATGAATTGTAGGATGTTTTAAGTTCTAATTTCAGCCCTGTAATGAACAAACTGGATCAACAGGAATTTAAATTTTAGCACCAACAATCCATTAACATCAGTCATTACAGGCACAAGGCACTTTGTGTTCTTATATTAACAAAGAAACAACAATTAAATGTTGAAGCTGAATATGTATTTGGTAGATCTAGGTTGTAAACCTTCACAATAAAAAATAACTATTATAAACACACTATATATTAGTACTCATTAGTACTTAAATAATATCTTATTATTTGGTGACTGTATTTTTTCCTTGTTGTGTTTTTGGTAAATAGATTGTCTTTCCCTTCTCTGGTAATAAAATTTCACACATGCCATAGTGTATCCACAGTAATGCACACCATATTCTACTTACGGCTTATATAAGGTATCAGTCGTCTCTGAAAGTAGCAGGGCTACCGTTTTGATGGGCTGGAGTAAAGAAGCACAGCGCTGAAAGACGACAGGATCTCTGGGGAGGCTGAGATGGCGAGCTTACCGGCCATCATGACGAGTCCTACTCGGTCTCCCCGCTTCAGTGAGAGAACCAGGCTCAGTGAGGTTGAGCTGCTACAGTTACACAGTTCGTGTGACGCCGGTGCTGCCGCTGCTCCAGACAAGAAGCCTGTGGAGTCCAGCCTCTGGATGCTGCGGTTGGTCACGGAGAGGACCGCCTCGACCTTTTCACCTCGCTGGGCTGCGAGAACTGCGCTCACCAGGTAGCGGCCATCTGTGGGAGCTGTGAAGATACCTGAGGACACACACACAGGGTATTTACTAAAACATCTCATGATGAACAATGCTTTTAATTAAAGTATGTTGCAATGCTTAGGCCGCTTTCGATCAGTTTCTTTGTCAAATATACTAAACAAAGCTGGTTTCAACTCCTTAGATGTGAAGATTTGCTGCATTTCTCTGACTCAAACATTCATTATAAATTTAATATTTTGTGGTTTTGGCTTGTTGGTCAAACAAAATGTGGCCTTGGCTGATAATTGTGACAGGCATTATTTATAATTTGTCCTACATTTTATAGCCTAAACTATTGATTGATTGATTGAAAAATAATGTTGTCTTTGTCTATTTCTGTTTACTTGTCTGTCAGCAGGATGACACAAAAAGTACTGAGCCAATTTGCACCAAACTTGGAGGAGTGATGGAGCATGGACCAAGGAAGAACCCATTAAATGTTGGTGAGTATCCAGTTAAATGGGTGGATAAGGTCTAGACAGATGTGTAGGATTGTTAGGCTTTGGTGGAGGTATGTGCTCTACTCAGTAAGAAAAGTAATTGTTAGTTGCAACCCTCCAAAACATATAAATGCATAACAAAGGAGGCTGAAAATTGCAGTTAGAGTCTGAGGAGTAAAATGTGGATTAATGCTTCATTGTTTGGATCAGTGAAACTGGACTAATAGTTACCTGTATGAGGGTCGTAGTGTCCTCCATCATTGACCAACACCTTGTTGAATCGAATGATTCCAACCTCTCCTTGGAACGGAGATAGAGTCAGACCGGCTGAGAATGACACCTTCTCATCTGCACACAGGAGAGGAGACGTCACACACTGGAAAACACTGCAGTAACAGAGGCAGGATCTTGTACAACCAATAAGTTCTGACCTAAAGCCATGGCAGGTTTCTGTGGTGATGGTCCGTGGGGCGTGTTGATGTCTGTTGAGCAAAGGAAAACAATTTCATTCACGCTTGAAAGGCTTTGTTGTAAGGCAGCATAACAAAATTAAAGGAGTATTTACCTGAGATGAGAGGCATGCTGGTCTTTAGCGAATCGGTGGATTTGACTGGAGAAGCTGTGACACAAAACGAAAAGATGGGACTTGTGAGACAATGCTGGGAAACATGCAGAACAGAATGCATGTACATGTGGGCTTTCTCTCACCTGGAGCTCCAGCAAAGCCCTGAATAGGCATCATGCTGCCGTCGGTCCCCTTGGGCAACTTGGACGGGGTCATCCTGCCGGGGGGGCCCGCCTCCCCAGTTTCCATCACAGGTGGCTGAGGGAGAGAGGCGTCCACGGAGCCAACTGGCATTGTGAGGCTCTTACTCGAACCCTGGGGAAGTCCTGTGTCCTCCACTACAACCTGAACACCTGAAAAAGACAGATATGGAGTGAGCGATGGGGCTGAGGCTGCAGGTCAGGCAGAGACAGATGCAGGGCCAGATGTTTGGAGGTCAGACATGTTAACACAGCAGCTGGTTTCATAGTAACACTTAAACTTTACCCCTATCATAGTGACATTTAAACCTCACCCCTATCACTCTGTGAGAAATATGTCACCCATAAACCCTGTCAAAAACCTTTAAATTATGAGCAGAGGAGGCAAATGGCTGTTGGTTTTTATGAACATAAAAACAGAACATGTGTTTAACTCTGACATGTTAAACACAGCTATAACTACCAACATTAAAAATGGCTGCATTCCATTTAGGTGCATTGGTATCATGGTTCTTGTGTTGAGCCTGCTAAATATAACACAGCTATAATATATAACATTTTAGATATATTATATAGAGTATAGTTTGACAGTGTGTTGAAGTGTCCACTCAACAGGTTTCAAACTTTGGCACTGACTTACTGTACCTCATAGGGACAACATGCAATTAACTGCGATGTTGCTCTGTTGTCACTTTACGAGAGCCAATCAACAAACATGCAGTTGTGCTCATGTTTATGGTCGGACTACCGTCGACTCTCATTAACAGCCAAGCAGTGAGCGATTATCTGAGTCTATTATTATGGGTATAAACAAAGAAAATGACAGACCACTGCCCAATCTCCCATCATATGGCGACCAGCTCTAAACTGCGCGCACCGCTGCATTCCTGGGAACCACAGCTGAGACAAACCCTGGAGTTTATCAACAAATCAAGCCTCCTGGCTGGGGGCACATAGTCGCCGGTACTCTCTGGTCTACAGCGAGACAACAGGCCCCAATTCTGCTGTTCCGAAAGGGAAACCTGGCCATAAAAGGCATACCAGCAGCATACCAAGGCACGGCCACATGTTCAATCACCAGACAGCCTGTCCCCTCACCCCGGGGGAAAAGGGTCATTTAATGGAAGCAAGAGAAGTCTGCCTGTTAAATACAACATGTGGAGAGGGACCGGTGTGTAACCGTAAAACAGCGCAGGGGGTGAGAGTCTGCGTATGCACACATGTGCATGTGTTTTACTGGTCTGTATTTGTTAGTCGTGTCGCTCCTCATATAAAGCGAGGTATGTGCTCCAGAGAGCGGGCTTTGATGAGAGCGATTCGAAACGGATTTCAGACTTAGTGCCACGAGGATAAAAGAGGCAAAGGCAGGATGTATGTGTGCATATGAGAGTGTTTGTCATGATGAAAGAGGTGAGCTGTAAACAAGTGCAGCTGGATCTGCTGTTGACTACAAATGTGTGCCCTTCCACCAAAACAGCATGGGAAACCCTTGCTTTGTTAGTCATTTACCCCCCCACAAGTTCCAGGGATACAACAGCCCCTTGTGTCACAAGAATGGCCATTTTCCGCTTTACATACCACATTATAATGACTACAGAGCAATTTGGTGCGTGTTGACTTTATGAGTCACTGTTCACAGAAACATTTCAGGCTCTTAAGACTTTGATTTAGGAATCATTAAATCCCGCCTCAAACCAGAACTCAAAAGAAAACAAAGAAGACTGCTAAATGTCTCACGCCAGATAATGTGACACCTACTCTGTCAGGGTAAATGAGCAGCTACAGTTACAGCGGCCGACAAACGCCAAGGACTTTATTATTGTCCTTGAGGGCTTTCTGTCAGGTCCTGTCTTGTTTTTGGCTCATGGGGTTATCATGGTTGACCACTGACCAGAGAGTGTCACCCTAGAAGTCACCCTTATCTCTCACAGGTCGTTGAGCTACGAGCCTAACTACTGAATCTTGTGAGGAGCAGGAGAGCATGTGTTACTATCAGAACATCCCCATAATAGAGCTCTACAGTGCTGTTTTAAGAACAACAGTGAGAGGGATGTCCTTTGACTCAAGTAAAGAGATTAGGACACATGTACATTTTACATTATACACACCTAAAAATTGAGGAAGTGTATGACTCCACGTATTTAAATACATTATATAATGAGTGACACATACAGACATGCATGTAAAGGACCAATTCACTACTTCTTAGACATAAATAACAGCTCATAATTGTCAATTAAATTTGCCCTGTGACCTGTTTTTTGAATGATTTAACTCTGGCATTGTTTACATCTGTATTTACCTGTAGTCTTTTGTGCTGCCTTTGCAGGTACATTGTTCCAGGAGAGACTCATTTTTCAGGAGCTTTCAAACCACATCGCAGAGTTTTTTGTGATCAATTCTTCAAACACAATCAGTAACAGTATGGAGACATATCTCAAGGTCTCCATCAGTGAGTTAAGTTTTTTTTTTTTTTTTTTTTGAAAACTGTGAGATGTGGTTGAAGGCTCCAAAAAAAGAAGGAAGCTAAAAGCTGATGGAAGACCACGAGGGGTGGCTGAAAGCACAGCGAGAAAGCAAGTGAGTGGACCATACATGTGTTAAGATTTTTTGGGTTTATATTGCTAAGTAATGGCTCTATTCATATTCAATCCCTTTCAGGACCATTGATTCCAATGTGAAGAATGAACTTATGTGCTTAATTTTTTTTCACAAATTTAAACAAGTAAACACAGCTGAAAAGGACTAAAAGCAAGATATCAGTAGCTTATATAGTTCTTTCATGTCCTATCAACAAGCCTTAATAAACCAAAGCAAGAACTTCATGGTTACAGAACACCAAAAGCAACAAAATCCTTTCAAGATTGACATATTACATCTCTCTTCACCCGTTTCCTGACCCTCTCATTTAAGGTTAACAACTGGTATGACATCATGGTAAATGCACTGACATATGGCCCTTGGGACTCCTGTGCAGCTTTGAGTGTTCACACTGTTTATTTCAACAGAAAAGGAACTCAGCCATGGAAGTTAAAAGTGTGAAAAAACTGCAGATGGGACCGGAGAGACGGGAGTAAAAAAGTGACAGTGCTTAAGAGTCGCAATCGATCCAGGAGCAACTAATTGAAAAACAAAGAAGCTCTTGGCTCTGACATAAAGACGCCCATGAGTGGTCCACATGAGGATCAGTGATAAGCTCTGTCACAGATCTCTCTGTCACGGACCCCTCCAAGTACCATTTTCCACTCTCTTCAGATAAGCAAGGAGTGAGACAATAGGATGAGGTAGCTGGCAGGGCAAAGACAAACAGAGTGGCCCCCTAACATCACTGAGCGTGGGTGGAAATCATGAATAACTTCGAGAACTTCGCAATGACAGAGTGATGAATTAAATGCTATATTATGACAAAAACCATGGGGTGGAGCGGCAACATTTCTCAGCCATTACAGATTCAGTATTTGGCAAAAATGAGTAAACTGGCATTACCGAACTACACAGCTGAATCCGAATATAAACTGAAACATATCTTGATGCAAAGCCCCCGGTCTGACTTGGACTGGAACCAGAACAAGTATTACAACTATTTTATTCCAGTTCACCTCCCATGAGATTCTGGACCGGATTGCATGCTGCATCACCTGCCCCATAAACCAGTAACTGAAAACTAGCTGGTCCCAGAGGAAGAGACTTGGCTCGTAAACATTATGGGCGTGCTTCTATTTCACATTTACAACTATGATGCTCAGTGAAGTCCAGCTCTGTCTCATAGGTGTCATTAATGAACGGACTCATACGAGAAGTATGCAACATATGTACTCATATGGAAATCTTTGCTCCCAAATATGCTTACAGGAACACAGCTGAGTCTTGCAATAACATCCAGCACTAATGATAAAAACACAGCAACAGATCCACATGCTTAAACTAGGGAACAAGATCAACCTGATGTTTGCACTTAATGCAATGCAAACATTTTTTAAAAAGCATACATTTAAGTATAGTCTGTGGACAAACACACACATGAATGCACACTTGGATGCACAAAAAAGCCAAGTGAGCAATATTTGTTTGAGCCAAGGCATTGCTCAACACAAGTGGGGTCTATTAAATCAAGCATGTGTCTTCAATCAACCCTGCCTCCTTTAACGGAGAACATGGTTAAATGAAAATCCAACTTCCTCTCACTCACACACTGAAATACACACCAATATTGCAACCTCTCCACTAACACAGCCAGCCAGGGATAAACAAATGGGCTCCAGTTCAAGCAATGATCTAAGAGGTCAGGAAATATTACAGCTATCTGACTGCTATCTCAAGCTTCTACTATGGAAACTTCTGTGGACACTAAACCAGATTTAACTTGATATAAAAAACTGGTGTAAAACAAGACTATTTAACTTTTGCTGAAGAGCAGCTGCTGATGCCACAAGAGACCTTCACAGGATAACAGCAAACGCTAAAATGTGCAGCGCAACACTAGCACAAGTAGAGAATAACCATAGTCAGTGAACTGAGTCAGTAAAGTCTGTTATATAGCAATAACATTAGTGAGTGAAGAATAGGTTATTTCTTCTTTTAAAAGTGATATGGTGTCACTTTAAATTGCCACATCATGAGGACAAAGTAACACTTCACATCATTAGTTCAACAAAAAACTACAGCTTACCTGTCTTCCCATCACCGCTGTCCGTTAGCACCTGGTGGTCTCTGGCTATGTTAGCGACGTGGTTCTGGAGGTTCTGGGAAGTTCCCCTCAGTCTTCTGATATCTTGGGCATGAGCTCTAACGGTGCCATTCAGCTGGTTAATACAAGTCCACAGCCCAGTGACGTGTTTATTCAGCCCCTCTTTGATCCTCTGAAGGCTGCTGGAGATAGGATCCAGCTTGGCGCATAAACTCTCCACACTGACAATGCGGCTGTCCATGTGGGCAATCTCCTTCCCGACATCTTCGGTTTTTTCCCTGCACTGGTTGGCCTCGGCTTTCACCTCCCTGCCCAGCTCGTCCAGCTGCTGTCTCAGCTCCTGATGCTGCATTCTATGGAGCTCCAAAAGCTCCTTGGCCTCCTGCTCAGCCCCTTTTTTGACTTGACCCCAGGTGGAGTTGAGGCTCTGCAAGGTGTGAGACTGCTGATGGACAACATCTGATAGCGAGTCCTCCAATCTGCCCATGCGGCCTTTAATGGAGCTCAGTTCACCGTGTACATTCTCAAAGCTACTGCTATAGTTGAGAAGTTGCCCCTCCATGGCTCCAAGACCATTTATCTGGGTCTTTAGACTAGTCTCCATATCACTTATAGCAGTTCTGCAGCTCTGGAAGTCTTGTTGAAGGTTTTCTACAACAGTTAAATTAGCCTTGAGCTCCTTTGAGCACCGCTGGTCCAAGACATTGAATCTGTCCTCCAGAGTTTGGACAGAGCCTTTTAGAGAGTTAACATCACTCTGCAGCGTGTCCTGACTCTCTGGCTGAACCCCAGATTGGGAGTTGGTGCTTGTATCTACCAACAGAGTGGTGAGTCTATCTTCCATGGATGCCAGCTTGTCCTCCAGATTCTCCCTCAGGCCTTTTATGGCCTCTGCCTGTTCTTTGTTCAGTTTCTCCTCCACAGAGAGGCACTGCCCCGCCACAGTCTTTTCAGATGAGTTCAGTCGGATCTCAAGGTTTTCCACACGAGAAAGAACAGAGTCAGACACCTGAGCGCCTTCCTTTCCTGGATCAACCAGTTTGGTCTTAAGGTCCTGGATCTCATTGCGCAGGTCAGTTTCCTTTGTGTCCATGAGCTCAGCCAGGCTGAGGTAATTGACCTCTTGTCCCTCACACTGCTCCTGAACTGACATGATTTTATAATCGCATGAGTTCTTCAAATCTGCTAGTTTGATCTCCATGCCCTCCATCAATTCCTCTCTCAGAGCGCGGATTTTATCATCCAGGTAGGTACGCAGGTCTGTGTCACTAGAAGGGGGAGCAGGAGCAGGTGTGGACAGTGGGCTGTGGGCAGCCTCCATTAGCAGACGAATCTGTCCATCATGACGGTTGACGCGGCCCAGCAGCTCATCCAGGGTGTTAGTCTTGGACTCCAGATCATCTGTGACCTGGCTGATCTTGTTCATAACTTCATCCATAGGTGTTGTCCTCATGGTTAAAAGAGAAGTCCGGCATTTGAATTGTTTGGGTTTCTGCGCCTCGTGCACTTGCAGGCTGTCTGAAATTATTCATCAGTGTAACAAGCATTTTACTGGCATCCTCCTGGAAATCCAGTCTCAGATTGGAGGACATGTCTGTCATTCTTGCCTGCATATCAAGGACCATCTGGGACAGTCGCTGCACCTCCTCCTCCAGGTGTTGTGGACTTTGAGATCCTCCGTGACCCCCCAGTGGCCTGTGACCTGTCTGGCCTCTGAACTGCTCTTCCCCTCCCCATGGATGGTTTCTCTGGCCCTCTGTTCGCTGTTGTGGAGCTAGAGTGAGAAATTACACAGAGAGGGTAGTAAACATGACTATGAATGCTTTAATATTTGTTTATATTTTATTTCAGATGTTTTCACACTATTTTTCCTCCACTATAAACACGTCTTTCACCTTGTGGGACTGGATTATGTTCAGCAACAGAGGGCGCATGAGGCAAACGGTCTACTTGGAGTAGCCTTAGGTCTTTCACCTCCCTGCAGTCATGGCCCTGGTACCCTGGGCAGCACCTCCACTCCAGCTCTGTTACAGTCTTGTATGCGATCTTGTACGTGGGTCGGAAGTGTGTCTGATATCTGGAATCATCAACACAGGAAGACATGAATATATTCTGGTTTCTAAAAGTTCACAGACACTGTACAGTGGCACAATTCTGCTCAGAAATACAATGCAGTCTTGGAATAACAATGTAGTAAAATCTGTTTGTTGACAACTAAGACTAGATAAACACAGTCACATTTGCAATTAATTAATTATGGGGTTGGCAGAAAGCTGCTCCAGACTTTCCACCATGATGATAATGCTGGCCCACATGCCCCTGCCATTTAGTGATTAACTGCATCTCAGAAGTGTGTTTGTTGCTCAATGCACACTGAAGCGAAACAAAGTTAATCCATTCATGAAGATTCAACACAGATTCCCAAATAATCAGGCTTTTTGCTTTATGAGTAATGTTTTAAATCCCTCTATGAATAAATCTATATTAAGAGCCAGTCATTTAATTTTCATGCACATATACATCAATGTGTGTTAAGAAAAACTATTTTATAATACAAATGAAACAAAAGTGGATCAATCCAAACTTTATGACAATAATCAACAGTATTGCTTCACACTGTTAAAAATACTAACACAAGCAAAGTATATCCGCCCACCACCCACGGTCCAGGACTTCTGGGAACTTACATCACTTGTTGCGCACAGTTTGGCAGCTCCGGTGGACACGGTAAAACCTCCGGTTGCACGAAACTCTCCGTACCTCCCACGACGGCGCAGCTCACGTTCTTGTGCACCACATAGGCGCACCAGTTTCTGCAGAGCATCACGGGTTAATCGCTCAGTGATTGAGTATTCACATTTGCAGAATAGACGGAGCATACAAATGAATCGACACATCGATATGCATTTCGTTTGCCTGCAAACATGACATTAGAAATCCACTTTACTCACTTATTCCTCTGTCGTGTTTCGGTGCCAGAATGTGCGTTGTTCTGGAACATGCTGTATTGGAAAGGTGATCCACTTATAAGAGGAAAAGCTATTAAAAGGTGAATAAGTGGCAGTCCGCAGAGTCCGCGCTTCATGGTTAAAATCCTGCACTACTGCACACTTGTAATCAGTAGTGAAAGTCTGTGGTCCAGTGATCAGTGAAGGCACCGCGGGTTGTTCCTTCTCTGTGGTGCGCAGACCTTAACAAGCTCCTCAAGCGCCCTTGGATGTGACGTTTCAGGACCCCCTCCAATACTGACGGACGCCTTTTTCCATGTTCTTAGATCTCTCTCTCTCTCTCTCTCTCTCTCTCTCTCTCTCACACACACACACACACACACACCAAAGCCCAGATCCAGCTCTCTTTCGGCATCCAAACACACAATGTCATCGACCTACATAATTTCCGGACGCCTATGTTTGGATAATGATGGTCTTTCGTTCCAAAAAAGACACCATAATTATCCCGTGCGTAAAGTGCGCGCGCCTGATATGTATATCGGATTGGATGTTTACTGGGAGGATTAAATAATACAACAAATGTATTAAAGTTTTATTTACAAGAACTAAAAAAACGTTGTTAAATCTTTCCGTGTGCCGGTTTGGTATGACTGACTGACTAGCTCTATCCGACAGACGTCGACTTGATAGTTTTGAGGTCACAAGGCTAGAAGGAATTTGATTACCCAGCGCAAGCTGATAAAGGTCAGCCTAGTATATATATATAAGCATTAACACTGTCAGGAACTGTGCTGGGATACAAGAAAATGTAATTAAAATAAAGCAGCACCAGAGTGGATAGATGGAAGGACTTAAAAGCAAGACGATTCCACTGACCTGTTGCTCTCTATTTTTTGTCATCTTATTGTAAACTCCTTTGTTCATGTTGGGATCCCGCAGGAACGATGACTCTGGTTTTCCAGTGATCTGACTGGTCAGTAGATCCTCTGTAGTTAACCTGAGCCGGATCACCAATCACCAGCCACCACTGTAAGACTGAAAACACAGTTAAACCCGAAGTTACCTCACTAACCCCAAATGCCTTAAAGTTTTTCTGGAAAATCACCCAGAAAAAGGGTTTGAGTGCAACTTAACATAAGTCAGTGAACCAAGCCAACGTAAATATACTCACTCACACATTATCTTAGACTGGATAACTTTTGGTTAAGAGACTGTCACTTTTTTCTGTCCGTTCATTTGTCGTAAATGTTCTTCAGGTTTGTTTTTTTCCCCACAGAATTAATAAAGACAGACATGGTTTGAAAAGACACTTTGAAATTGTATTATTTGTCTTAAAATTTGAAGATGCAATGACCAATGGAATGCAAAGAGCAGGTAATTGATAAAATCACAAGGTTTAAAAATATCTATGTAGTCCTCTTTGATAGCAATGAATTAATCAATATATTATACAGTAGCATGTGGTAAATATATACTGCAGTTCACAATAAACATAAACATCCACAAATAAACAGTACCTCTTGTGAAAAAGAACAGATAAACAGTAATAAACAAATCATCAGTATTTTACTGTAAAAGCAGACACATAATAGCTTCTTAGTATTTTTACGAACAAACTTGTAAATTTCAGCAACAGCAAGATACCATCAACGTTCTGGTCATATGGTAACCCTGCTGCCAGCTGTTCACTGTTGACAGAAAAATCTTTTGATGGTGTAGGAAAGATCCAGGCATCATGCTATGCACATAATTTTGTCAGGAGCAGGCAGTTTTGATTTTTACAAAAGTGTTAAAACATAAGGAAACAAATCTCTACAAATATAAAATTACAACAATTTAACCTAAAAAAAAATTGAAAATAATAATAAAATGACCAAAAAGGTTTGGCTCAGGACTGTCTCATGTGGAACTCTATTTTGTCCTTTTTGTATTGATGCCAGAAGGCTCGCCAGCATCCTCTGGCCCCCGTTTCATTGATCTGATGGGTTTAGTCACTAGAAGAAGAACCAAGACTAATTAGAAATCAACAATAATAAAACAAGAGAAACGCAAAAAGATTGTAATTTACTGTCTGCCCTTATTCCCAGGTCAGCAAACATACCAAGTTCTCTTTCAATCTCCTCCAGCTGCTTCTTTTTCTCCTCCATATCTTGTTTATTCTGCAGCATCTGAGGAGACCTCATCTTTTCTAAGTGTTCCTGACGTTCTTTTTCTGCGCTGTCTCTCTTTTGCACAGCTGTACGGTACTGTCTGAGCAGGTCTATGGATCAAAGAAAAAAAAAGAGAAGTAAAGTTAAAACACAATCTGATTGACCACAAAAATAAACTTAAAATATGACTATGAGAGATGTTACCTATTTGTTCCTGAAGTGTGTGGTAATCCTGTGGGAGGGGGGCTCCAAACATTAGTGATGTGTTTGTCTGTGGGGCTTTGTTCTGTGCCCCTCCAAACTTGCCCTTGCCACTGATCCTGTCCCCCTCCCTGGTCAGTATGGTGGGACAGGGTATCTTGTTCTGCACCACCTGTGAGAAACATCATATTTAGAGGAAATACAACCATGAGCCAGTTACTTTGTGGCCCTGCTCTGTCAACAAGCATCACTCACCGTGCGCCTGTATTTGTTTCCAGAGTCCAGGTCATCAATCAGAATAGTGTCTCCGAGGATGTTTTTAAACACTGCAAAGTAAGCACAAGCAGGAAACTTTCAGACTCATAACTCCAATGTGTTTGCTGCTTAAAAAAACTGAGAAACAATTAAAGAGGAATTAAGAGCTTATTTGAGATGGTTATTGATACATTTTGTATCTTGAAACCAAGTATACCATACTTTATATCTGAAAAAAATAGATGGAACCAACTTTTACCTAAGAAAAAGAAAACCCCACACTGCAGAAAATCATTACTAAATATTAAAAAAAAAATCTCTTTAGGGAGGTGAAAGGGGCCTAATTTCTGCTCCAGTGATTCCCCCCTCCGCGAGGAACCCCTCAAACCCCATGACGTTGGATCCCAGGTGGAACCATTTACCGAAACCTCAACAGGAGCGGCGAGGGCATGAAGGAAAAACCCCAACAACAGCAAACACAGAGAGACCTGGAAGCCTCTAGAAAACCACAGAAATCCTGAACGTGTACTATAAATCTGTGGTTAAAAAATAAAACAAATAGGCAATGTTGCACTGAGCATGAGGAAATCCATTTAAGACAGCTCACCAATGTCACAGCTCTCCTTGTTGTGGGGGTAAATCAGGAGGTCTCTGGCGTAGACTGGGTTCCCAGGGGGATTAAAGAGTATGTGTCCGTTTCTTATGTGAGGCAGAGGTCTGCAAGCAATTCACATTTTAGCAGAGACACTGCAGAGATGGTCTGAATTTTTGCTCCAAAACAAGCAAAATCAAACCTTGTTCACAGCTTTGTTTTAAGGGACCACAATACAAGTCTTACATCTTAAAACACCACTTAAATTAACACTTTTTATCACCCTATATTGTCCAAGTTTTCCCAAGTAGGTATTGATTTACATAAAATTTCCAGTGGTTTGGAATGTATCTGATTGGATAAATGAAAGCAAGATTTAATTGTAGGTATCCTTGTTGCTTAGTTTTAGACAGCCTGTGCAAGATGGTGCTGCACAAGATATTTAAATTACTGTTGTTGGAAGGCCTGGGATAGACTATAATCACAGACACACAGGATATATCATCAGGAAATCTACTAAGACACCAGCAACAAAACTGAAATGAATGATGGTGCATGAAGGTACAGTATGAACAAGGTGCACTGTGCTCTGGAACCCAAACATTAAAATGAACTTTTCAGTGTCACAAAAGATCTATTATATATTTTTTTTTTTTAAATGTAGGTGTACCTGTTTAACGGTGACACAAATATGCTGTCAAGGGCCATGACCTGCTGCCTGCCCTGCGTGTCCTTATAGATCCTCTGTGCTGCTTCTGTTGTTTTGGTGATGACACAATCCATGTCACCCCTGATGTGCCAGGAAATAACTCTTGCAGCATCATCATCCAGCACACAGGCCAAGTGACCAACCTGCATTCAGAAGGAAAAGGGTAAAAATACAAAGCTCTGGAAAATAAACTTAAATGAGCTTGTTTTCCAGTTGTCTTTGTTGTACCCTTGTCTTTCCCCACTCAACTCAAACTCACACATCAGCCCAAACATTGCTTGGACACATCTGCATGCAGGTCACTGGTTTTTGACATTTATAAGGCTCTAAGCCAATATGAAGGTGACATTACCATTCCCAAAACATCCTGCTGTCCCCTGAAGTTGTCACGGATGGAGCAGACTCTTCTCGGTATTTTCAGAATCTCATCAGCTTGTATGGTTTTGTCATTTAGGAGTCTGTCAATATCTGGGATCTACAAAGAATAAAAAAATATACAAATGAACCAATAAATATATATAGATGAGATCAGAGCTTCTACATGTACAGAGGTGAAGTGGAAATAGAATTGAAAACGTACAGATAGAGGTTTTACTATTCCCATGTTCCTACTATTGAGCACATTTCTGAGCTCAGTCTCTTTGTGATTTGCAGTCAGTTCTTGATCTGGTAAGGAGGGAATATTTTCAATTAGAGAGGATTCACAAATAATATACACAAACAAACATGGCAGTATCCTGCTCAGAGAGTTGACAAGTGTGTATAAAGAAAAGAGAGAGAAAACGAAATCTTACCTGTCAGCAATTTAAGTACATCTTTGTAACCAGTCAAGAGGTCATTATGTGCAGTGACAGCAACAGTCAGCTCAGTTTTCTTTTTTAACAGCTCACGCATTTTCTGTTGGTTTACTGCATCTAAATCGGAAAAAGATACAAACAACAGACAAACTTTAAAAAGTTACATAAAGTAAACTGAAAATCAAATGCCAACAGCAGGTTTTTTTTGATTCTTCAGAATAACAGGGATACTTTTTCTACAAAGAAAGGTTCCTCTTTAAATGCAATCTTTAATTGAACTATATTGTATTATTATTATTTAAGAAACACATACCTCAAAACCTGAGTAAATAACACCACTAAGGGTAAGATAAAAAAAATTGATGAATGAAGAGTTTATTTACTCAAAGGCTGCACAAGTCTACTTTAAAACCTTTAACACCTCATCAAATGTGAAATATGAGTCATTGTTTTATAATATCATACCATTGTAAAAGTGAAAGGTGAGCCCAAAAGGAGCCAGGGGCTTGGGAACCATTGGCACTTCAGGTTTGAAGAGGAGGGTGTAAACACTGCCAACATCACCAGGGCTATTCTCCATGATGGTCAATCTCTGTGGACAGTGAGAGTACAGTTATCATATGTGGAGCCATGAAATGTCAAACTAAATCTTGTCCTACGAGGAATGGTCACTCACAGTGATGTGGACTTTTCCATCTGTCAGGCCAATTTCACATCTGTTGGCTTTGCCCTCAAACAGAGGGATGTTACTTTTGCCACTCAAGCTTGTTATAGAAATGACCACCTTTCCACCCAGATCCTGCCCTGCTGGGTTTCCATATGCATCCTGGAATCAATCAAGGTGACTCAGTTAAGTAAGGGTATATATACCAGATAATAAACCATCAAATCTACAGCTTGAAAATTAATATATCTGACTGGAAAGCTTAGAAAGTTCCTGATCAATCAATGACGAGCTCACCATTATTCTCAGGGTCATATTCTTCACCAAGGTTCGGTTAGCAACATCCTTAGAGCAGGAAACGACTGGGGCGGGTGGCTCGGAGTCAGGTCTCAGTTTGACAGGATGATTGGCTACTACATTTATAGGAATCTAGGAGGCAGGAAACAGTGCTGGGGTCAGTCATTTCTCTCAGTGATTATGACCAACAAACCTCAACAACAACAATGAGCAACCACTTTCCTGTTGAAAGGATGGGGGACAATATGGATACTGTCTCCATAAGCTTTGAGTATGTGAAGATCAAATGTCAGGTGTCTGGAAGTAAATTGTTTTACAGAATTTTGGTTCAACCAACCTCATCACTGAACAGAACTTTTGTATTGCTGATGGACAGAGAAAACTGGATGGTGTACCTTCCAGCACGTTCTGGGATCTCTTTATCTCTGCAGTGAAAAAGGAATATTTACAAATTTACTATACAGACATGAGACTGGTATTGATCTTCTTAGCTAATTCTACATGAGAAAAGTGAGAGAGCTAATTTCTCGAAATGTCAAACTATTCCTTTGAACATCCTACAAGAGCTAAGACAAAACAGACAGACAGGATGTGAAAGCATCTTACCTGAAGTGAAAACAGTCTTTTCTCTCATTCTCCATGGGCTTACTACATCTCAGCCTAGTGACCTAGAAAAGTAGAATATAATTCAACAAATTTTAGTTTCCAGAAAAGCAAATAAAAATCCCCTCTGTCTGTTAGTAAATCACTCACTTTTGGTTGAGGTGCTGTTTCTGTTGGTACTCCCTCCCACAGCAACATGAGTGCAGCAGCTGGGTTAAAAGTTGTCATCGGGCTACCGTCATCAGACACCACAGTCACAAAGAACACTAGACAGACACACAGCTGCTTTTAGTTTGCTGAGACAGAGACTAAAACCAGTTGTACGAAGAAAGAAGGGATACAAATGCAAACCTGGGAAGGTGCCTCCAGCAGGAAACCTGGCCAAGGTGTTATACTCCACTGCCAGGCTGACAGGTTTGTTGGGATCAGGTAGAACAGTGAAGTTCACTGATGGACCAGGGATGGGTTTGTTGTTGAGGGAACAGTTAAACTCTAGCTGATAGTACCCCCTAGTGGAACAAAAAGGTAACATCACTCTTACTAGTAACTGGTGGGACATCACTGATGTGAGATATAGTTTATTAATTATTGTATTTTTTGTAATAATTGTTTTAATTAGAAAAGGTGACACTCACTTTGGTCCACTCACACTGGTAACTGTGAAAGAGGCTTTTCCTTCTGCGTCCACTGGTTGTGAAGTAACAGCTGTCGTCACCTAAACAATAAGATGAGATTCCTCCAGTTACGTCATTCTGCACAACTCATATGTTCCTGACCTTTAGTGACTTTTTAATAAAGTTTACATGTACAGGGTTTGGCCTGTTTATATTCCTTGTCAAGCTGACCTTCAGTGCTGGCGGAGAAGATCTCAATTCTACCACAACCCTCTTGTCTGGAGAGGGGTTTCCCCACATGTCAAACACTTGGACGAGGAATGGTGTGGGGATGCCGTGGTCATTTAACACCTGCAAAGGCTTGTGTAAAAAAAAGAAAGAAGTCAGGCCTGCTGAACATAAGACTGTGTAACACAGCTGGAAGCAAGAAGCAGCAAAACTTTTTCTTACCTGCTTAGGTCCGCTGACTAGTTTAAGCTCCGCAGGGTCTCCAGGGTTCACTTTGACCATGACTGATGCTACATAGCCCTGGTAAGTGAAGCAAATCTCTCTGATGCCTGGAGTCCCAGACGGGAAACATATTCCTGTCACCTCGACAGAGCTGCTACTCTCCTGATTTCAACACACAGAGTGACAAGGTTTATATCAACAGGTATTCACATCTTTTACTTCAATAAAAAAAACTAGTCCCATATGAAAATATTATGAGTATGAGCAGCAAGATATACTTAACATCTGAAAAATAAAAGTGCTCATTATGCAGAGTGGCCCTTGTCAGCATTGTAGTTATATATATTTTGTTTAACTGAGTATTTTCCATTATTGTTTTGTCTGTATATAAGAAATTAATTCTGATAAGGATATTTTTGTGTTATCACAGATGCAAAAACATGAATGTAATATTCAGTGTTTCAGCTGGATGAGGTGGAGGTGATTTTAATTATTTTTATGGCTGCTAGATAGTTACATCTATTGTATAACACTGCATTTTATTTTACAGATGACAAGACAATGTATTATTCTGACAATTGATTAATTATTTAAATCATTTTTTCAAGCCAAAAAATCTCAATGCTGCTGCTTTTCCTTGTCTTACATTAGAGCAATATATATATTCTATTATGGCAAAATGAATATTTTTGGGTATAGGAAATAACATTTAATAATGTCGCCTAGTACTCATGGACATGGTATTTTTGTTTTCTTCTTTCCAATATTTTATAGACAAAATTAAGAAAATGAATCGCTGATGAAATATACTGGAGTAAAAAAGCAGCAAAAAATTTAAATACTTAGGTAAAGTACACAGACTTAAAAATTGTGCAGGACATCACTTAGTTATAAAGGAAAATCAAGTTTCAACATTTTTAAAGTCAAGTTTCCATTTACATTTGTGTATCTCTGTTCCCACCTGCCATTTGAAAGTGACAGCCGATTTGTCCAGGCCCTCATCTTTCACAGTCATGTGTTTCACACAGGCAGAGGTTAGCGAATTGGTTGCATTGTCGTACTGGTCCACAAGCTCCAAGCCTGTATGAGGAAAACGTTGTGTGTCATCTAGGTTAAAACCATATCCCAAAAAATGTAATTATGGCATGATCAAGTTCATACTCACGGATGTTTCCAGATAGGGTTTCACCCAGCTTCACTGCATTTTGGAGCAGAGTTGCTTTCAGCTTTTTTGGTTCATCTGGACGAGGTCTACAAATAAAACAAGCAGGGATGCAGACTTT
The DNA here is from genome assembly GCF_001640805.2 of Lates calcarifer. Lineage (NCBI taxonomy): Eukaryota > Metazoa > Chordata > Actinopteri > Centropomidae > Lates > Lates calcarifer. The sequence continues at coordinate 14,375,002 of NC_066856.1, read as the reverse complement.
TGCTTTTTTGCTGAGAGCAAGGTGTGAAGAGATACCACTCTCATATCTGTCTATAAGAAGCCATAGCCAGGAGTAAGTTAGCTTAGAATAGCATAAACAAAAAGAGAGGGGAAACTGCTAGCCAAACAAATAGAAATATAAAGTGTTAATTTGTGAGATTCAGAGGTGGTAGTAGGTAAATTCTGCAAGCTAAGCAAACCAGCTTTGTAGCTTTATATTTAGCAGACATGTGAGTGGTATCGATCGCAAATAAGCATATTTCACAAAATGAACTTTTCCTTTAAGACTGCAAACACTGAATCACAGCTTTGAGTTGAGTATGAGGCTTACACTATAGTAAAGGAAACAGACACACTCTGGTCTTGGTAGGACACCTGGTAGAAGCGCTTTTCATGCACATGTATGGGCACCATTATGTCCGGCAGCTTCCCCTGCACCAGATCTTTTAGATCAATATCTGCTTTCCAGTTAACCTTAAACAAAAACAGAGTGACCGATGAAAAGTCAGTGATGAGCTGAGCAAAAATTCAAATACAATGGCTGCTAAATGTCTGATTTATTGCAGCAGTGTGGTTTGTTTTCTCACCACACCCAAACTGCTGGCAAGAATCTCCATAATATGATATGAAACAGTGAGCAAAACAATAGGAAGACAACTCATTGAATATGCTAGGCTCACCTTGATCATAGAGGCTATTTCAGCAGTGGGAGGTACTGCTCTGCCAGCCTCATCATACAGCTTATAGAACAGGTTCTCCAGTGAGCCTCCAGCCAGCCATTCTATCTTTTCATTGTTCTTCAGCACCAGATTCTCATCATCTTGACTGCAGATCTTTATCAGGGAGACCCTTGAGCTGGGCATCACCTTTAGCTCCCTAAAGACCAACGGTATTCTCCTCTGACTCTGGTAGGAAAACAAAGACGGGATGGAGACATTATGAACGTTTTTTATCAGATACATTAGACAGAAAACTTGAAGTATTTATCCTTTTACTTACAGGCATCCAAAATTTAACTTTGAGCTTTTCTGGTTCTCCCTCGATTATTTTCAGGTTTATGGGCTTTGTCACAAGCTGTCCTGCTCCTGTGCTGCAGTCAATTGTTGCAGGTGGAAGCTCCTGAACCTGGAAATCCACATAGGCAGGGAAGAGGATAAAACAATTGACACATTAAATCATTTATTCAGGTTTAATCACATTATACTATTCAGAAGAGAAGAGAAAGAAGGATAGTTAGAGGATTTGAATTAGAAAGATAAGACTGTACAAAAGGAGCACAAACTGACACATAACATATACTTTGCCTTGCCTAGAAGAAAAAACGAAAAGTATGAAGTTTTCTGCATAAAATTACAACATTTCCTAAAAAAAAATATATATTAATCAAACCGAAATGTATATTACAAAAACCAAAGCAGAACAAAGTGTCTTCTGTTAAGGATTGTTTCTTTTAAGTTAGCAACAGCTATTCTGACCACATGTGTGTCTTGTTTCCTGGAATGAAAGACAACATTGTTTTTCCTGTATTCTATTAAAATGATGACAAGCACTAAGATGCCTTTCACTGAAATTTAATGGTTCCCACTGGGAGTTTTTCTTGAGTTGGTAAAAACACAAGATAAACTCTGGCGACACCAGACCAACAACACTCCCATGAGACCCACAGCCCTCCTGCTGAACTAGAAGAAGTGAAATACTGCTATAAAAAACAGACACCACATTTTTCAGCAAGTCTGCTCAGTCAGGATTCAGGTTTCTCATGAGTTAAGTTGGACTGATACCACAGATACTCCTGTGCTACTCTGTCTGATGTAACAGGGCAGTGAAATATGGTCTGATTAATCAAAATGTTTCCCACACCCATACCTGGCAGTAAACTATCTCTTTGGGCTGAGCAGTGATGTTTCCAGCTTCATCATGAATTTCAACATTGAACCTGACAGGATTTCCATTCTCTACTATGATTGGGTCTTCTTTTGTCTTCACATGGAGAGAATGTGGATTACCTGAAAAACATTATAAAGCATCTGAGAAACCACTGAATGTTTCCTCAGCTGTCTCAACTTTTATATAATGATTCTTACCTTAATGTTAGTAGCCAACAGATTAACATTAAGATGACATTTGCTCTGACACTATGGCTGAAATACCTCTTGAGAGCCATTTGACTCTCTTTCTACACCAAAACCTACACCAGGCTGTGTGTGCTCAGCCTGCTCTAAAACAAATATAACAATTAATGCCATGTTCCTCTTTTAATCAATCTATTGATTTTTTATTCTATAAAATCAGAAAATAGAGAGACCAACTGGCGAAACCTTAAATATATTTAATTTGCAGCAGATTACTGATTGTTACTGATTTGCATATTGTTTCAGCTCAGCTGTTATTTCCTCCATCAAAACAACTCCCTCACAAAGGTTCTTATTATGAGTATCTAATTGTAATTTATTGTTTTAAATGAATACATGCATTCTTACCAGGGAGCAGACTGATCTTCAAAGTCTGCGTGTCTTTTTTCAGACCGGTCAGGGTCACCTTCAGGTCATATGTCTGTAAAATAAAATACTGGATGGTTAAAAGTCAGAGGATTGATGAGGAAGAGGAAGTGATGTGTGTTTTTTGTAACTATATATGTAATACCAGTTGTGATTTTACTGCATTTGTGAAACTTAAGTCGTTGTCGAAATCACTCTATTGGATCTTTGTCTGGTAGACAAGCAGAGTCTTCTGAGAGGAAATTCATGTTTTTCTAACCTTGGGTTGTTGGTAATTCAAGACTTTTCCTCTTGCTTTGACCCCTTTGATGATGAACTTGGTCCCACTGCTGTCCACTGTGTCATAGCTCAGACGCAGGTCACTAAGTAATGACAATGATACAGTTACAGCGACTGCCACATCTTGCCAATAAGACATGACAACATTTATGATAAACCTTTCCATGATTTAGCTGATGAAAGCTTACAGAAAGTTACATAAAACATGCTGATTAAAAAAAATGCATCAGAGCAGCATTTCAAGCCATAAAAAACAAAACTAGTGTTTTAAAACAACAGTTGTTTTACGTATAAAGTGAAGTGGCCCACCTGCATGTGAGTACTGGCTGGAGATTAGGAAGAGGCATTGTTAAGTTGCCGTAACGATCTTTTAGCTGCAGAGGAATGTCAAATGGCACCCCTACGCGAAGAGTGGAACTCGCAACACCCATATCGAAACTCTCAGCATTACCCTCTGAGGAGGATAAAAGAAGCAGAAGTGTTTGATTAGGGTATTCAGAAAGGATAATAAACATGAGAGTAAACACACGTGCTCCAGTTCTCCTTACCTTTGATGGTGAACTTGAGTTTGTAGCTTGGAAGGTTTCTGTCTCCAAAGACGGTGGCATCAGTGTCACTTATGGTGGTGTTCAAGAACAGTGTGTACTTCCCTGGGTTGGTCAGATTCTCTGCCAAAGGTGAGATGTTTGCAAAACTAATATATGATCTTTTATCAGATAAAAACCAGGCCATCTAAGAAGTAACTGATAAAAAAAAAAAAAAAAAAAAAAAGACAAATAAAAAGAAACATACCCATTTTCTTGAACCAGAAACCGTACTTTGGTGAGTGCTGGGCAACAAAAGTGACAACCTCTACATTGTTTGTAGGACCTTTAAGAGTAAAATACAGGATTTTGCTTTTATGAATCCAATCATCTGGTTTAACTTAAGAGGTTTAGACGACTGTTTCTTTTGTAACACTGATGATCTTACCATGTTGAACTATTTTGAGCTTGACACTCAGTTTTATCACTATCTGTCTCACTGTTGGCATCCTGGACATTGACTCTCCTTTCTTGTTCAGTATTTCGATTTTGAGCGGCCCTGAAATATCAAAGTAAAAACACAAAACACACAGAATGACGTTTAGGCTCCATGAAAAAGACATAACTGATGACTGGTGTGTGAACTGGTGTGATGTGCAGACAATGCCACATTTTACCAAATGGAGACCCAGCCAGACAAACAGCATTCTCTGGCCAGAGGTTACCATCTGGCCAGTCCACTTTTAGTATATGTGGGAGCCTGGAACAACAAAATATCATTTACTTGAGCTGATGAAGTCCCATCAGGGAAATAGACACAGTGACACTAATTATTTTTCAACAGATAACCCTCATAACCATGCCTTGTATCAGTCATGCACTGCAGACATATTAGAAGCCTGTAGCATAAGAGCATTTCCTTTAACTGCTTACTCACTTGGCGATATCATTTTCAATGCTTTTCTTGATGGCTTCATCACTGACGGTCCTGTCAAGCTTTGAGATAGGTATGATCTTGGTCATCTCATGAAGTCCTTTGGGTTCCTAGGAAGCAGATTTGTTTGTGAATGTAAAATGCATGTAAAATACAAACTCACCAAGACTGGCAGCAACTGCAGCCTCAAGTCTTGAAAAGTGAAAAGGTCTCTTCTGAGCTTTGTTAATCTAGACTTTTCTCTTTTCTTACCCAAAGGATCCTCTCCAAATCTGTCTAATTGGATAGAGTGCATTTTGCAGATTTTCAGTGGGTTCAGTTCTGGAGTTTTGCTTGGTCACGATTTACGGACAGACACTTTTTCACCCCCAACAATCCTGATACACCTCTACCGCTCATTAGAAAAATTAAATAAGGCTGCACAAGGTGACTACTTTGTCAAGGATGGCAGCCAAATTTAAATTAGGTACATTTTTTGCTTGTTATAAGTGCAGTCTCTGAACTTTTTGATTGCACATCAATAGCCCTCAAGCAGTTAGCTCTAGTTTCAAGATTTAAAAAAAAAACAAACTTTGTTAAACATAAACTCCATAATTCCTTCCTTACTAGAGACACTTCAACCTGTCCTCCAGTGGCAAAAACATCTTGGTTATGATTTCCATACAGCAAAAATCGAACCACAGTACCATGATGAATGGGCTGCGTTCTCTGAGACTTCACCTGTACAAAGAAGTGGGTAGGTGTCAGTATACAGTTGAATACCATATAGTCAGAATACACGACGCATGTACACATATAGTGTATACTCAAAAAAACAAAAACAAATTGATGCTCACAAGTTGGCCTGTTTTGTATATTTTGCCGTCCAACTGGATGGCGGAGAACGTTGCCCAGGGATGTGTTTTTTTCTTAGCTTGCTGATCTGTTCGAGTTATGATCTCCTGAAAGCCCAGGAATTTCACTTGCTTGTCCAAGTTCTCATGACAGTGTTTTAGCCACTGCGTGAAGTCCTTCTGAATGTTAGTTCTTTGCCCCTGTGGAAAGTTTAAGCTTTTTAACTCAGAGAAATGGCTTGAGGCTGCATTAAAAGAGGAGAGGACAGACTCTAGGACAAGCGTGTTCACTGGTGTTTTAACTCAGTTTTGGTCACCACCAAAACCTCCTGACTTTAAATGACTAGATACACAACTTTCATCAACATTAACTGGTTTACTTAAACTCATTGTCTATTTGTGATGAGCAGGTAGGGTAAACTTGCCTTTCCATTAATTCCAGCAGCTGCATATGTGGAGGCTGCTGAATGCTGTGAGACTCAAGCATACAGTTTATGTGTGGACTGAAGAAGCATGCTAACTTCAGCTGAAGAGAAGAACTCATAAAACTAGAAGTAAAACTGTGGTGTTTGTTTCCCCAACTAGAAACAGCTTCAATCTCACAGTCAAACTTTTAGATGTTGGCCTGTTCTAATTTGTTCTAGTCATCAAAGAGCCTGATAGAAAAAAAAATGTTTATGATCACCTGTCTGTTAACAACGCGTGTGAAGATAGTTTCCTTGTTCCTCATTTTCAGCTCCAGGTCCACGAAGGTGAGCTTGTTTGTGCTGACCTGGAATCTGTCGTCTGTGAACAGGACCCCTGAAAATCGACTGTAACACTCTTTAGGCAGAGGTTCTCTATCTTTATTTGCTCCTTTAATGGGCCAGGCACACCAATCAAACCTGTAATAAATGCACAAGACATAAGAAGACCAACAAACACTTACACAAGACAGTGAGAGGGAGCAGTAGGAGAAGTGGAATGGTTTGCTTTTGTGTCTCTTGCTAGCAGCAGCTTGCATCTTGTAAGGGAATAGTTGACATTTTGAGAAATATGATGATTTGCTGTCTTGTTAAGAGTTAGATGAGAAGATTGGCACCATCCACATATAATGTATAAATGCTTAATATGGAGCTGGAGCCCAGAGTTAATTAACTTAGCTTAGCCTAAAGAGCCTTTATTGGTCTGTTAAAATGCACAAATATTCAGGTTAATGGCAGCAGGTGTGCTGTGAGATAGGCATTTAAAATGAGTGATGAAAGTTAGTGGCATAAAGGGTTGTCATATTCAAATATCCAACACAAAACATCTTAACAAGCTGCAAATATGTGTTCAATGTACTGCAAAACAGCTGAAAAGCAGACACTCCATTTCTGAAACATTCCCTGCAGACACTGAAACAGTGTAGCTGAAACGTGGCACAGCCAGGTCCTGGGACAACAGGGGCTAACTTGGCTCTGTCCGAGGTTTAAACAAGAGAGAAACAGGAGTGTCTGGTACAGCTAGCGGCCCTTTGAGGCTTTACTTAGGCACAGTGGTAGTTTGAGCTAAGTGTTAATGCCAGCATGCTATCATGTTCACAATGTCAATGTAAGCATACTGATGTTTAGGTAGGTATAACATTTACCATGTTCAGCCATCTTACTGTAATTAAAGTACACCATCCCGCTGGTTGTGCTGTTCAACTGAATTTTCTAACATAAAAGAGTAACCAAAACTTGTAAACTTTTACAGTCTCTGTATTAAATTAATAATTAATATTCTTACAAAGTTAATCTGGAATAAATAATGTAACAAAATAATTAAAAGTATTTACTCATGTACTCTGGTGTAAGGTATGAGCCGTCCATTCCAGAAGCACTCAAAGATCGGCCTCTTTCCTCTTGCTTGATGCTGGACTCCAGACTCATTATCGTCATCCTCGTCATCAGGAAGTGCTAATAAGAACCAAAATAAAACCCACAATCTGATCCAAAGCTCTAGTGTGTCATAAAGCAGGCTCAGTATTTGAACATTTAAATACCTTGCACAGCATTTGGGTCTTGAGGGTAAGTCTCCTTGTCATAGAGGAAAGGATGATACCGAATCACCCCCTCCACCGTGCCAGTGTCTAGTCCAGGTGCTGACCTTAAACTCAAACGTGTCTGCAGCAGCATTTATGTACAGAGTCTGCATGTCATCGTCAACCTCCCTGAGATTCATCACACGCGGACATCTGGAAGGCTTTTCTTGCAAGGTGACCTGATTAAAAGAGAAGAGTCAAATGGTAATTTTGCCATAAGGAGGATGTGGACAAGTTGACATCCCTCAACAGCTTTACCTGAATGTCAATTTTAGACAGATGATTTGAGTTTGCAGCGTTGTTACTCATGTCATTTCCATTAACTCCATGGATGTAATAGTGATATATGTGACTGAAAAATGGACAAAAGATAACTTTTTAATAAAAAAAAATCAATCATTGGAAATCAAACTTGGGGATTAAATTTGGGATGGTGTGGATGAATGAACTTACGCTAGCTCTCTGGTCCACGCTTGAAAATCCTGTTTCAAAAAGGTGATATGTTCAGGTAAGATTCCTGTGATGACCACAGCTGTGAAGCTTTCCTTCCCATATTCCTCAGCGATTAAGGAGTGGAGGAAGCGCTCATCATTGTTATTCACATGTGAGGAGTCACCAGGCTGCAGGAAAAGGACAAAACATCACACAGGAGATAGACGGCAGAGATGTTAACATGGAGAATATGCTAACAAAGAATCATGACACCTTTTTTTAAAGTTATACTTAGAAATACAATCATGTTATCTGAACACAGGCTTTTGAAAGAGAGTATTTACCTTCCTTTTTCTGATGATCCCACTGTAAATATCCTCTCTGTTCTTCTCCTTTCTCTCAAAATCCTCCTTCGACAGAACCAGCTCATGAACATCTGGGGAGTTCCTGGCTTTGCTGATCATCTAGTTAATTAGAAAAAAATTACCTGTTTTTAAACCACAGTGCCAACAACTCCCCCATTTTGCAACATCTGTTTTGGACAAAAAAAACTTTTTGAGCACAGGAAACCCTCACAGATTCACAATTAATTTCCCTGCTGCTATTGCTACTTTATTTTATTTTTCAGTACTCAGGTCTCACTTGTAAATGAGATCTCAATCTCAACGTGACTTCCTGATTAAATAAAGTAGATATGAGCCCTGAGAAACTCCTGTTGGTTAAACTGGACTCTCTCTTTGTTAGTGTCTCTGACAATGTGGTAATGCTGCATTCTTAACTATTTTCACCAAACACTTACCCTGGCTGAGTGCCCGATGTAGAAAACAGCCTGTTTTCCTCCAACCCCAAAGTAGGATATATCACTGTTGAGACTACGAGGGACAGGATCAGGCCGAACATACCCCTCATGCTTACTGTGACAAAGATAAAACAAAAAACAAAGATAAATTATTTTCAGATGCTGAAAAATAAGATATCACACTGGCAGCAGAGGTTAGGGGATAATCATTTCCAATTTAAAGATTTAAAGTAACACACACCAACCTTATGAGCGTGCTGTTTGCCCTGGTAAATTTAGAGAGTCTGTACACTGCCCAGTTATTGAGCTGCTTAGAGGTCATCCCACATCCGTTATCTAGGACAACCACTGCAGGTTTCCCATTGCTTTCATCAAAAAGCTGGAAAACAGTGAGAGATCTTAGTCACTTTGGATATGACATGTGCACGTGGTAAACAAATATGCATATATATATATAATACATAAATAAATTATATGCAAAATTATATGCAGCTGCATAACCTGCATAACCAACCATTCGTAGCTCTATCGTCCTCATTCCTGTGTTTTTAGCTGTGGCTGACAGAGCGTTGTCGATCAGCTCAGCAAACGCGTAGGCTGGTAAAATATAACAAACATAGGAAGTTTTTAGTGATACTATGCAGTTTAATCTTTCTGTTCACCTCAAGTATACTAACCTGAGTAATTAATAACTTTTTTTAAAAAAAGCACTTACGTAATGGTTTCTGGCCCTCACTAGCGTAGTACTCATACATGCCACTCCTGATCAACGTATCATAATGAGGAATAAACATGATTGGCTCCTCCGTTGACACTGGTAGAACTTGGTCCTCCTGTTGCAGTAAGTATATTGTACTGCCATCTTGAAGTTCCTCTGTAATAAAAAATGGAGAATCACTGTCTTATCAGATGTAAATACTGACTCATAAGATGATCTGACAGTCAAGACTGAACACTGACAGTCATAATCACAACAAATTCAGAACAAAGTCAGAAAAACTTGGGTTACAGGTGATAATATTTACAGGACAAACTAACAATAGTTTAAAATGCATTTATTTAATTTTCTCATCCATAATTTATGGAAGCATATTGTTTACTTTTGCACCAACAAGGACTGATTTACTCACCAAATTTGTCAAAATCCAGGACCGTTCTGTCTGTGGTGACCAACACAAATATTTCATGTGGATTGATTTCAAATTCCTGTGCAAAAAAAAAAGACCAATCACTTAATTGAGAAAATAATCGTGGGAGGGGGAGTAGTCTGTAAGAGTCCAAAGAGGGAGAAAAGGGGAATGATAAAAGAAAAGGAGTGAGATAGCTGAAAGATAACTAGCAAGGCTGCATGCCTCTGCCAACCAGTCAAGTTGACTCATAATATAGGTGGTTGAAGATTTTGAAGGAATTTAAGAAAAGGTATTTAGTGTATTTTATCATAATTAGTGCTGGAAATGTTGAGCTGTGGCAAAAAACTTGTTTTGTGAAGTCACAGTGACATTGACCTTTGACCACCAAAATCTAAAATCATCAAAAATCAACTCATCCTTAAGTCCAAGTGAATGCTTGTGTAAAATTTGAGGAATATTCCCTCAAGGCGTCCTTGTGATATGAAAATGGGATGGACAGATGTATATACAGGACATACAACCCAAAAACATAATACCTGTGTGATGCTGTTCAACTGTATTGTGTTATACTGAGAGGGAGACGTGATAATAGGCAGACCTATTAAACTGGCAACTGAATGTACGCCATCTGTTGTTTGTTTCATAGGAGTATCACTAGTATTAATGACAGCATAATAGTATTTTTAACACTTAATATTACATCATTTAACAAAAGACAGATGGAAAAATTTCTAAAGAACAAAGTTCTTAGAGAATGTATTTCTGGATCAACTTAATGAGAGAACACAGGGAGCGGTACAATCATTACATTAAAGTGACCTTAATGCAATGCCATGTGGCCAGAATACACCCAGTTAACAGTAATGCAGTTTCATACAACATCCACACTTTCATGAAGGTTATAATCAGCTTTATATAGTGTTTCAGTGATGTTTTGAAACTCCAGGAAGATTTTCCAAATGCCATCGCTGCCACAGAAAGGAGGTGCAGGGCAACAGATGGTGCCAAACTGGTCACATGACCCCAAAGGCGCATTTCTGCAGCCCATACATTGAACTATATACATCTTATCTACATACCCAGGGAGTTATCACATGTTGCCTTGGTTGTTGTTTACACCCCTGCTCCCCCTGCTAACCTAGCAACCTTTTGTTACATCATCCACTCTGTTGCAGAGATACTCCAGACTCCACACACCTGATCTCCTCATGATCTCCTGGGACTTCAATCACTTAACAGTGGACAAGACTCTCCTCACTTCGATCACTTACTGTGTATTTATTATTTCTATTTTATAGTAGTTTTCACTTTTTTACTTATTTATTTCCTCTTTCAGAACTGTGTTCTGAGCAATTGCAAAAAAAAGGCATTTTCATCAACTAGACAATACTCTACAATATGTCAGACATAACAGTAGGTTAGTCCCTCTCAACAAATTACAACATAATAATTCACACCCACAACAGACTATAATGCAAGACTCCAGCAATAAATTCTAACTTCATAAAGACTGTAATTATTTCAGGAGGGAGTTCACTTTTGGTTGAAGTTTTGGTTGCTGTAGTTTGTGATGCTGTTCAGCTGCTGGAGTTTCAACAAAAACTGAACATTAAAATGTGCTATCTGTATTAGAACCCTTTAGTTTTATCGAGGCAGACCGGTTAAACTGGAAACTGCGTGCATGTGATCTATCGTCATAACATTAAAGTAACCTTAATGGAAAGACTCATGGCCAGAGTGCTCCTTTCATCTATGGCCAGTTTTGTTTCCTGGAGGCAAATGAAAGAAGTATAACACATCTACACCCAGTGGCCGTTTTATTAGCCACACCTAGTGAAAACTAATGCAGGTTCATACAACAGCCCTGTGATAACTGCCTCTTTCATGAGTGTTATAATGTTCAGTTTCATGAATTTCAGTGTTTTAATTCATTCAGTTTGTTGGTCAGACAAAAAAAGATATAATGATGTCACCTTATGATTCTATAAAAATCTGATGGATGTTCTCAATTAATTACCCAAGGTGACACTTTGACAATGCATGTTATGTCCAACAGCAGTCCAAACCTCAGAATTATTAGAAGTAAATTTAAATTAATGACATTATATGTTTTGTTGGGTAGTTTAAGCTATAACAAATCATCACATTTAATAAGCTCTCCACTAGTTTTAACTTTCACGCAACCAAATATTGATGCTGTGTGGTATAAATACACTTCTATCACATCAAGAAGCTATTTGATCCTGCATAAATAACTCAGTGCTGCAGATCTTGATAAATATAGCTTGAGGGCTGAAATAGCATTTTTTTTAAATTTCTATTTTGAACCCAGTTTTTAATTGGGTTCAGGAAATCTGCAAGTTACAGCTTATTCCACATGTTCGGACAAAATATTTACCTCAGCTGCACTCTATATTATTTCACAATTTCAAACTTTTCTCAACTCATTTCTGGCATCATTAACTTATAGCATTATCAAAACAATAAAGCAAGTTATTGCATAATGGACTGCAACATACCCATAAATATATAAGAGTGCAATCATAATCAATTTCATCACATGATAGTGAGATCATGGAGCCCTGCTCTATTGGAAAGGGCCTAGAGGAAGAGGCCAGCTGTCAGAAGACAACCTACACTAATGGAATAAGTGATCCTGGCCATAATTGAGTTTGGCCACAATTTGTTCACATCACCAAAGTGCTAGGAGGTCAAAGATGAGTTGTTTTGCGATGACCCTCAAGGACCCACAAATTTGTACTTATGTAGAGTATTTGAGAAAATGTACTCACTTACATTTAACCAATGCTTACTTGTCTTTAACCAAGATATAAGTGAAAAACAAAAAATTAACTAAATTCAAATTCAAGCCTGCTAATCACTACGACGTGCTTAAGCTTTCTGACCACTCTGTATTACAAATCTTAATTAGTAAACTAATTAACTGCAGCTGTGAGATAAACGTCGAAATAAAGACGAAAAATTCAAATTTAAGGCCAACTGATTTTGAAACATGCTAAAACTTTTAGACCTCCATCGTAGACAGTCTATTACCTTAAAAACTGACCCCCAAACCAAAATAAAGTAAGATAACATTACCCTTTGCAAAATTTGAAGGAAGTAATTGAAGTCCCAACCACTTGTGTTCCAGTGAGGTCCCGGTAACCTTTTTATTTTCGAAGCGGCCGTCATAAACATAGATTTTTCTCGGCCCAATTTGATTTCCCCGAGAGGTCCCACAATAAGGACGCTGAACGCCCGTGTTAAACATCTTTGCTACATAAAATACGTTAAAGTTTGCGGTGGTTAGTGGCGATATCGCGGGTTTACACTTCTTGTATCTCAGTCACATACCCTTTCAATCTGTAGATTTCCCTCCCCCGTATCGCTTTCTTCATGCTGCGTTCGCGTCACAGCGTTTAAACCGAAATTACGTCCAACCGCCGGGCCGACTCGGTGAAATAAACTGCTGGAAGAAATGCACCGCCGCTGGCATTTACATAAAATAAAACCCAATTCAATCACTTCAACTAATTTTTGTAGGAGCTATACAATAAGGTTAACCACCTTGGTACAATACGTAAACATTCCCAAGAAGGAATAACACTTGTTTTTACTGGTCTTCCAATTATCCCAACAGTACGCGAACGCAGCAGAGTTTCTACGGCAGAGCGGAAGGGACTAACGCTGTAAGTTTCTCTTTCCGCGAAGTGATAGTATAAACACTGAGTTTCAGTCGCTGTGCTTTCAGTTTCGTTTTCAGGAAACCCAAGTTTTATGAGTATGTTCTAGTTTGTTTCTTGGTGGGATACGACTTGTTCAATGGAGCAGAATCCAGTTTAGACGAACCACGGGTACGCTTTATGTGTAACCGACCAGTTTCTCAATGGCGGTGGTGGTCCGGAGCGGGCAAGGCTGGGTTTTGGATGCACGTTCACTCATTGATCAGGGCTATTCACGGTGCATCCAATGGAGAAATGGTGAAAAGTCACATGTCAAGTGTTGTTTCAAACGGCAGTGTTTTCAGATTTCAAAAAGCTATTATGGTGTTAATGTCGGTGCTGCGGTGGATGGAGGAAACACGGAAATGTTGCAGAATATAAACAAACCATCAAAGGTAAATCCTGCCCCAGAGGCTGTTGCCAGGCGCTCACAATAATTAATTACATCACTGTTACAAAGTAAGCACTTATACTCAAGTACAGTTTTGCGGTACTTGAGCTATACAATCAATTACTTGATGAACATAAATGTAATGGAAACTATTTTGATAACTGATTGTTTTCTATTTCAGTAAACTAATTTTTTTTAGTTTTTGTTTCCATGTTTTGTGATGTGATTGTGATGATGCCTGACATCAACTGATGTTATGTTATATATGAACTCACTGAAGAACTAGTGGTAGCAACACTGATTGCATTTGTCCCTTTTCACTGACATTTGAACCTGTCATAGTGGGCGAAGTACATGCACTCTGTTCTATTCAAGCATCCCAGTGAGCCAGCATGAACAACGGCAGAGCTCTGAAACTAAAACAGCTAAATGAAATTCAGCCATCGTTAATTTCATCATTGAAACCTGTGTCTCACATGAATAATCCAAATTGATTGAATACACCTGATTTCTGTCATACTATAACAGATATTATATTGGAAATCAGTTCTCTTACTGATTCAAAGAACAGTGACACACATGTTAAGGTTAAACCAGGTCAGGAAATAGACAAAAGCCTCAGTCAAACAAGTCGGCATAATGATATGTAAATAGTGCTGTAGCATTCAGATGATTTGCATACTGCAGTACTGTTGCAAGTTATTTACCCTCAAGTACGGCCCAATGTGCTTGACTTTATTGCTCCTTTCTTGTGTTTACCATTCATCAGTATATATAATAACATAAAATAACAATTTGAATTTCAGAAAAGAAAACGAAAACACAGTGAACTCAACCAGGGGGAGATTGATTCACAGGTCTTCCATGACAAGGTAGGTAGGTAGGTAGGCTGCAAGTAAAAGTCTGTGTGTTTTAGGGGAGGACAGTTTGCATATGACAAACACAGAGCTAATATTTACTACTTTATCCACACCTCAGAGTGTAAGAGAGAGAGAGAATAAAGATCTATATGTTTAATTCTGGTGATCTTCTTTTGTGACACATATTTCCATTTACTGAATGAAGCCTTTAACTCTATATCTTGAGTACTTTATTTTGTCTGTTCCTTTCCTTGAGGGCAGTCACAGCCAGGATGACCCAAAAAAGTCTTTAAGTGGGTCTTGTGTCCTGCTGTTAATGCTGTTATCATGTCACAACATCTCCCTCTCTGGGTTTGAGAAGGGTTAAACTTTGTCTGGCCAATGTCTGACATATTTATTGAAGGACGAGGGAGGGCAAGTTGAGAGTTCCTGAAGAGGTTTATTTAAACCCACTGTGTTATATCTTAGTGAAATTCAACACAGGGGCAATTCACTACATATCTCCCATTCAGGTGACATAAGAGCTGCTCTGTGTCTCTCTGTGGATAATGATGCATCAAATGTATTTTTAGTTATATATTCTTAAATAATCTTAATCCAGAGACTATACTTGTGAAATTAATGTCATCATATTTTCAGTTCATCACACCACCCAGACTTAATAATCTCTGTAATGTGTGCTGATGCAGATCAGGTCTGTCATCCTGGAGGGAACCGAGTCCTTGGTGGATTCTGCTCGATCCCAGGGATATCTGACTGGGGCGACAGATGCGGTGACAGAGCCTCTTCCTCTCCAGGAGTGCAGCCTTGCCGCTCTCTGTGAAATGGCTAAAGAGCTTCCTCTAGTGGACGATGAGGAGCAGGAGGAGCGTGTTCAGCCACTTGTTGCTGAGGATGGCTGCACATCACATGTGGACTTGTTCTCTCGGGTGACAGAGAACAGGGCGGACTGGGCCACAGTGGTTACACTGATGGGAGAGGAATATGTGATCCCACCACACACAGCCTTCCTGCTGTCTGATTTCACACAGATACAGCCACTAGCCCACTGTGAGTATGTGTGGAACAAAGTGAAAAAAAAGCAATATTTTTGGCTTGAAAAGTAACAAAATGCCTTCCAGCTGTTGTCACTGCATACTTGTGGTAACTTAATTTGATTGAAGACAAAAGCTGTAAAAAAGAAAGATCACTGGGCACAGACATGGCCCTGAATTTAATGCTGTAAATAATTCTAGTGTGACTCAGTCTGTTTCTTTGAATTCTCATCATCTCAAGGGAGAGTATAAGAGTTGTTTCCCAGCCTGATGCTGTTTTCTAAAGCTGTTTGTTTCTTGCACAGATGGAATAAAGTTTGACTTAATAGTTATGGATCCACCGTGGGAAAACAAGTCTGTGAAAAGGAGTCGCAGGTAATTTGGCATTTAGGCATTTCAGTAGATGTAAAGCAGAAATGAGTTTAAGACTTTATTGATCTCCAGGGATCGGGGTTAAAATAGCACAAGAAACAGACCAAAAAGGATGGATGAGGAAACAGATGAAGGAACTATTTAAATCCATGCTTAAGCACAGTTGTGCAGGGATCTAAACGCTAATTGCCAGCATCAACAGGCTA
Organism: Lates calcarifer; assembly: GCF_001640805.2. Taxonomy (NCBI): domain Eukaryota; kingdom Metazoa; phylum Chordata; class Actinopteri; family Centropomidae; genus Lates; species Lates calcarifer. Next base: position 14,358,945 of record NC_066856.1, on the reverse strand, counting down.
GCACTTCCTCAACATCAGTGCTAACATGTTGATGTTTAACAGGTATTTTTACCATGTTGTCATCAGTTTTGTAGATAGTTGGTCATGAAACAAAGCAGTGGACAAATTAAAGTTTTAAGAACAACTAATTTCACTTGAATGAATACTGAGGGGAACATGAATGTGTGTACCAAATTTCATTGCAATCCATCCAACTGTTTAAATATTTCACTCAAATTCACAAATATCAACCACTGGAGAAAAAGTCACAATGATACATCTAAGAACCAGGAATATCTTTGTACTGATTCTATTTTTATGTCTTTATTTTTTCTGGATATAGATATAGCTCTTTGCCCTCATCGCAACTGAAAAGGCTCCCTATACCTCTACTGGCATCTACAAACTGTTTAGTGGTCACATGGGTCACAAACCGGCCCAGCCACTTGCGCTTCGTCCGCGATGAGCTGTATCCTCACTGGGGGATAGAGGTCCTGGCCGAATGGTTCTGGGTCAAGGTACAGAAACTTTGAAAAGATAAAGCTCTCAGATCTGACCTATAGGCGTGATTCTGGGTGTTTTATAAGGGGCTGGTGTTTTTCCTCAGGTGACCACATCTGGACAGTTTGTGTTTCCACTGGATTCACCACACAAGAAGCCGTATGAAGTGCTGGTTCTGGGTCGATATCGTTCCTCGGCAGATACCACCACAAGGTATGAAATCCTTGACTTCTGTGTGTCAGTTTGAGTCGTTCTGTAACTCTGTTTAGTCTCAGACTTGTTTGACTACTCTCAGCTCCTCAGAGGCATCAGAGGTTCCTGTAGAGGATGGCCGTTTGATTGTCAGCGTCCCATCAGCTCTCCACTCCCAGAAGCCCTCACTGTCAGGTAAATATCCTTGAGTGCATCTACAAGTTCAGTACTGTGTTTTACTGTGCCACCAGAGGGCAATGCTGCAACATCAGTGAGTGTTATCTTGCTACACAATCTCCGTGACAAACTCTAAATCCTACTACAGCTTGCTATCACAGATGCAGACACAATGGTTTTAAGCCTGAGTCAGTTCCTCAGGTTTGCATGGCCCAATGTAAATATCACACCTTTTGAACATATAACTTGATTTTCCACTGTAGAAAGTTGACATTTTCTTTAGAGAATGATGGCCATGTTGGAGGAGAGAGCACTGCTCCAACACAAAATACAGGGTCTCTGTTGTTTCCATAATAACTATAGGACCTGAATCCTCAGTCCATGACAGGTTGGATTAGTCAGAGCTTGAACTTCTGCTGCTCAGATTTATCAAATGTATCCTGTTTGCACTGATTGTGGTGGTGTGATGAGACTTGACTCCAACATGGACCCTGCTACTTGGAATCAATGTAAGACCTTGACAATGAATATGCAGGGACTATGAATAAGAGAGGCTTGACGTCATATCCCTCCCTCTCAGGGGAACGCGATTTATTGTGCAGTATGGAGAGCAAAACACGGCCAGCTTTGCCAGTGCCCTTTCAGAAGCACAGAAAAGCCTCCACCTCATGGAAGTGGCTGGATATTGTTAAAATACATTGATTTAAATCATAAAAATGCTATTGTGGAGCTTGTGATACCATAGAGATTAAGTAGATTAGTATACAGATTCTGTTCAGTCTCCATGTGTGATTCCTCGTCCATTGCAGAGCCTCTCAGCAGGTTTGTTTATTCCAGTCACTTTATTTGTTGCTGTGGAGTTTTTATTATAGCTTGAAATGCACACACTATTTTTATTCAGCTGGCTGCACAAGATGCAGAGACTCAGTTGCACTAATAATTAAAGTGATAGAAAATGTCTTTATTTGTGGCACTTATTGTATTTAAAATAAAGATGCACTACTAAATGGGCAGAATGAGTGCATCTATAACTGTGTTTCAACTCCAGTTACTGTGCCTCTTTTGTTATTCTGCAAGAGGTGAGAAAGCTCTGTTGGCAGTGGGTGTGGCTCAAATCTGTGAGTGTAATAGTTGTAAATTGCAGTGTGGCATGAAATATTTGAAGTGTTTAACCCAAGTCTAGCAGAGACACCAATAAAAACAGACTGGTTTATTTAATTATTTTTATACTGGTTTATTTAACTATTAAAGGTGATAATTTAACACTTAGGGGCTTGAAGGATGATTTTCTTTTCCTTTTGTTCACCCCTGCAATAGATTATGCAACTGCTAGAAATTTCAGAAATTTCCTTCAAAGTCCCTGCACCTTTAGCATTAAGCAACCTGAACTTTCTTCCTTTCATTGCCAGCCATCATCCTTGTAACTTGGCTGTACTTTGAGTCCATGTTGAGCATGTCAGGTCAGCTCGAGCCAGCGGGCAGCCTCAACGGTGTGAAGCCACAACCCTCGGGCCCACAGTGTTGAGAAACCCTGACCCACTTCTGTTCCCCTCTCAGATGGGGCTACTGTTAGTGACATTCATGGTTGCCATGGAGAGATAAGGGACACCATTACTCCACTACAGATACAACACATCCTCGCCAGATGGTCAAGCTGCAAAAAAAGCGTCTCTGAATGACAAGACGTGTGGTTTTCATTAATTAAGGCCCCCCTGCAACTTTAGAAATTGTGAAAAATGAAGTTCCTTCCCATCTTGGTATTTTGATTAGTTGTTAAGTGGCTATTCCTAATATTCATCTCAGGAAGAGGCACACTGCCAGTGGTGTGGGTTGCATTATTGTTGAGTGGGAAATGGATCTGTGACTGTGATCTCTACACCAGTATGTTTCACTGGCAGCTCCAACATTAAGCCTTCTTTGTCAGCTATCCCTTTTTTCACTTGATGAGTTACAATTTTTTAAATGTAAAAACACAGTCAAACACTATCCAATTGTCAGCAATTCATGGCGGTCATTCCAAAGTTTTAATACCCTGATGCCAATGGTCTGATTGCATTTTGTGCTCTACCTGTGTGAGACTGTGACACTGTTATATGTCAAATGGGTGTAAGGAGCAGCAGTGCCACTAGGGGCTGCTTGTAGAGCATTTGGATTCTCAACACTGATCTACATTTTGGGAGCCTCTTAGGAATATGTAATTGAAGTGATCCCCTCTGTGCTGTAAACTTGATTAGTGAAATAATTTTAAATAATTCTGAAATAGCTAAGCAGAGTAAGGACGTCAAAATCAGGTTAGATTATGAACTTCCATCTTTTCATTTTTTTTATAGAAATAACCCAAGTTCCTTTGGCCACATGGGGACAGCAGAACAAGCTTTAAATACAACACGGAAGTATTATTAGCATATATATTTGAATATATATTGAATAGAGCAGCTTTAAAGAGCAGCTATACCCAAGCTGATACTCCAGCACTACATATTCAACACTACATCCCACTGTCGATCGTAGACTTGAATCTTTGAACACTTAGGGCAGCACGGTGCAGCAGTGCTTTTCATTCATGATTCAAGCTTTAGTTTCATTTACTGCAAGCTGGAGATGAGAATGACATTTGACTTGAAAGATTACTCTCACAGTGCTACAGGATAGAGATTAATTCACAACTTATAGTTTTGTTGAAAGAATAAAAATAAGATAAATCACGTTCACAATAATACCATGTTGAAAGACAACAAGGTTTATCAGCTGGAAGGATGGCACTTAAAATATGTATATTAAAGTCTGTGGCATTTTTCAGCCATGGTAATAATGATTAATGCCATGGTTAAGTTGTAGATGTTTTACTGAAAATTGATATAGAGATGTACAAATTGGATGAGCAGTGTATCAAGGGGAAGTGCAGGTCAAATCATGAAATTAGTCATTGTACAGAAATTGAACAAACTGAGCAGATCTGGACAGCATAATTAGTTTTCAGTGGCTTGGTCAATCCTGGATTAACTTTGGAGAGAACATGAGCAGTTTGCAGGGAACAATATCTAAGTCTGAATATGTTACTTATCTAGAGAGCAGTTAACACCTACCTTTGCCTCAGGCCTTTCTTGGCAGAAGTTTCATACGTTGTCCCATTTCAGAGTTAAGAGGATAATTAGACCTTTTATTCTCTGTTCAACTTTGAGAGCTGAGTCACTGGTGGGGGCTTGAATTAGCCGGAGAGCTGCATGTTTGGCCTTTCCCTCTCTGTGACTCTGACATGCACAGGGAGAGAAATCGGGAGGCAGGACACCACGTTGTGCAGGTTGGATCGGTTTGGGGATCAGGCTTTTGAGCTCATTAACTCCCTGAGTGTTGGCTGAGTCGAGTGTCAGGGTGGTTTGAGCGTGCACAAGAGCAGACAGAGTAGCACAGGGGCAGAGGAAGTGAAACGTATCTGTCAGGTGTGCTGCTGCTGGAATATCATCACTTATAGGCTCAAGGTCACTCCCAGCCCACATAGAAAAACCTGTGCTGTGGTAGTGATGGAGCTGGGCAGTTGCCAGTGCAGTTCTTTGCCTATTACAGAGTAACAAGCAAAGTGCTCCCACAAGAAATGGATACAGTGCAGTCATTTTACAACCCAATTTTCAATTTATTAAAATTTCCAACTTAATTTATTATCTCTCTTGGCCCTCTTTGCCCACACAAATTGGTGTAGTTGTGTTGCATTTCTGACAGTGCAGCAGCTCACAGTGGTCAATACATGTCCTTTCAAATTGAACTTTAGGTCCAATAGCTTATTTGTGTCAGGTGCTATAGTGAGTTAATCCATCTATGATCATTCCATTCTCACATTTCTTCCTTTCCATAGAGGTGTTGAAGCCGTATGTAGGAGCTGAAGCCTCGTGTTTGGAGCTGTTTGCTCGAAGTCTGCAACAAGGATGGACTAGTTGGGGCAATGAAGTGCTCAAATTTCAGCACTCGAGCTATTTCACTTTTACACCTACAGATGATCCAGCAGACGTTTCTAAAGATGAAGTCTGTGCAGACAAACCCTTAGTCACTCCAGCATTCAACAACTCATTTGAAGGATCCTCTCCTCCTCATCACTGAGCCACCACTGAGGACTAATGACCCATCTTTAACACTTGTCACATTAGTATTTCACTTTGTTTTTAATAAAGATTCATCGCCAAAATATTTCAATACCATTTCCTTTTGATCTTTACTTTTCATGCATGTGGGACCTTTGATTTCTTTTTGGGTCTGGGTACATTTTTTAAGGTAGTGAATCACAGCACTGATGATGCAGTTAGAGAGATGAAAGTGCATTTTAGTGCAGCTGTGTTTTGAACCTCACTTCCCACATTGCAATCAGATAAACAGCAGAAGGTTTTTTTTATATTTGCCTTTTGAGAACTCTTTGGCACAATATGTGTCTTAAGGATGATCAAAGTATTTCTATTTTTACTCATTTTAGGCTTTCAACTGAATTTCAAATGTTTCCCCAATGAAATGAAAGTTTCATACTGAATGATTTGCTTGTAAATGTTCTTTAACACAAATTTTGTTCAAAGCTTTTTCACCTGAACAACACACTCTGCACTTTCAAGGACTCCCAGTTCCATCCTCAGATAATTTGTCTTTGAATTTTCTTTGTTTCCACTGAAAGACACACTCTTAACCGACTGTCAGCATCGCCCATAGCCTTCTCCTACTAGGTGGGGCCTCTCTAATGAGTCTGTGGTGTCCAGAGGAAGCAGAGGTGGTGTGGTGGTGTTGTGGGGATGAGCAGGGCTGTCTTTGAGACAGATGAGGATGAGTTACAGCCATTGCAGCATGGTACACATCACAGCTAATGAAGCCAGAGTGTGACTCCAGCAGGATCATTTACACATTACCTCGTCATGCTCTCTGTCTCTCTCACCCAACACACCAGGCCTATACATCTATTTCTCCTTATCTGGCCTGATGTAAGTTAACAATGAGAAGCAGAGAGGTACTTTGTTGAGGAATGTTTCAGTGTGACATTCAAGGAGAAATTTCTTAAACTTGCTAAAATTAAATTATAAACAACAGTGATTTTAGGCTAGCTAACTACTCTAATGTCAAAATTATATTAGTGCAACATGAAAAAGTTCATTTTAATGGATTTTGAGAGATAATTATGATAATGCATTTTAGCTAGCACAACACAATTAGCACTGAGCTGTGGGTTACAACTTGAGTGCTTTTTCCCCCTGTATTTGTTTTCATTTTGGGAATTTTGCACCATTATAAGTTTGCAGAATTAGCTATTATCAGCTCCTAATTGTAATGTGCCCATGGATGTACAGAAAACTGAATCTGAATTACTCTGATACTGAAGAAAACTTAAAAACATGGTGATTCTAAGGCAAGTTCTGATGTTCTGATGTGAGTCTGTGTCGTTACACACACTGTGCCTTACACAATTCATCTTTCATTTGGTTTCATTGCCATTGGCTTTTCATTGATGTCTTCCAGTATTCTGCTGTTTCAGATCTAATTAATCATTCATAAAGCTGATTGGTTAAAAGTCACAAGCTTCACCTGCAGAGTTCAGTGACTTTGAATGTGTTTTTATGTAATTATTGTTTCTCTCACTTATTTCTGACATTGACTGTGTGTTGTTTTGAGGTCTGGGCAGTGGCTGCAAGGCTGCTTTCCTCCTCTATGTATATGTCTGCATTAGTGTGATAGTCATTTAGGTACACAAAGGTAGAATGAAATAACTCCAAAAGCTCCTGAATCCAACCTGATCATGCCATCACTGTCTCTAACATCTATTTTCTTTTTACCATGTTCACCTGCACTTGCTTTTATTTGCTCAGTAGTCATCATGACTACACAAATCTTTTCTAAAGCCCACAGTGCACTGCAGAGTGATCTCATCACAGTCATCAAGACCTTTTCTCCAGACGCTGGCAAAACGAGAGTGCCCTGTCAAACCCAAGATGAAGCACTACAGAGAAGACCGAGTCATCCCTTCTTTATCCCTCTCCTATGGTAAAGTGAGGTTGCATGAGTTGTCTTTTTGTTTTTAACTGTAGCTGTCCTTTGTCAGTTTTTCACCAGGAGTGGAACAGCTTCACCTCACATAGTCAATCAGCCAGTTACTGATTATTGCTGGCTTTGTGGGGAGCAGATTCTGGAAATGGAGGACTAAGAGCATTCATACATCTGGTTTCCCTCCAATCTTTCACAGTTTCACTCAAAGAGCCGTATGATTTCTCTCAACCTCAAACAGAAACCACTAAGAACATTATCGGGGAAGCCCACAGGTCATCACTCTTAAAGACTGGTGGCCTGTATCGACACAACCAATGAAATCAATTAACATAATCAACACTTACGTGGGCAAAGAAGTGCAGAGTTCACATCTAGGGAACAGGTTGCTAGGACAGCAAGCTTTAGAAAAACAATCTAATATTGTTGTTTGTGCAATATCTCTGTCTTTAGTGACCCTTAACTAACACCTTTTCCCATAAACCCTAGATCATCGTTGTCATTTGTTATCATACAAACTGTTGTAGACCTGTTCTCCTCTTTCAATTCTAGGTTTGCTAATCATGTTTTTCACTCTGGTTTCCAAAACAATCAGTTGTGTAACAGAGATGTGACTTGAGTGAAATTTCTCTTAACTCCACAGACAACTTCTCAAAATCCCTGACTTGGCCTGTCTGGAATAAGCCTTTTTAGGAACGATTTTCTGATATTCTATAGATTTAATGTGGCGTTACCATGAAGAGAATTGGGCCTGAGCTGAGACACCTGGGTGATGTCTTGATAAAGCTCCTCCTACAACAACAGAAGACATTATCCAACTGTTTTGACAGGCCGAAGCTACTCCTCATAACTAATAAATCCACTCTGACATGTGAAATTGGTGGAGTACCCCTTTAAACTCAATGACTAGTCCTCATTTTGCAGGGGGGCAGTAAGTAAGATTTCAGTGAGAAAAAGAATGTGTCATGTCTTCAGAAGTTGCTTTGACACTCTTTGATCAGATCAGACACTTTCCTAGTTGTACTTAAGTGTGGTAATGAATGATTGTCATGCAGTTGCTCCACTGTGTCACAAGAGACTATCCAATATTGCCAATGGTAAACTGCCAGACATATTTCCCATGTAACTCTGGGTATAAGAGAGTTGGAGAAAATGTTGCTGTAAATAGTCCAGACGCTTTGTCAACAACTCCACTCACATTGGGGAAAAACAAAGCCTTTGGTTCAGAGACAGCCGTGCAGCAAACTGGCAGCCATCGCAGTTCGATCTCCCACAGGATGCTACAGGGGGGTTGAGAGAGATAACTATTTCCTAAGATGAGCTGCATCTCCTCATCTGTCTCAGTCCCAAAGCCCTGTCCTCTGCACTGTCTTCTCCACAGACACACAAACACGCAGCTCAAACTAATAAAAAGTAGAAACTACAATGAATGAGCAGCAACACTTAGTAGTTTCATCAGTCAGCATCATCTGAGAGAATGTGAAATTTGAGGTTGAGTGTGCCGACATAGAAACAATTCCCAGGGTATAAATTTATTAACACAAACTCTCATGTTTATGGTAGCAACTCTAGTATGCTGTTAAAATCTTAGAGAAAAGTTAAAGCTATTAAAGAACAGAAAAAATCTGATCTTCAGAATTTCTAATTGTTATTTCGTTTATCACGGACACTCACTTCATGTTCTTTGACTCAGACTTCTTTATTCATGAGAAGAAATCCTAATATTATTTAATATTAGGGATTTTTTAACACACAGTTCCTTATATAGGAAGTGTGGTGAGCTTTGATTTTCTTTCTGATACACATTCAAATGATAATTTCATCTCCGCAAAGGATTCATTTACCTCTAAATTTGAGATGAGAGGAATCAAAGCAAACGCTCTGCTGAATACCTTAAATGTATTTATGAAGATGAAGACACTGGTAATATAATCTGATTTAATGTAGTGCCATGTACTTTATGAAATGATTCAAAGCCACCCAAGGGACAAGATATATCTGGCTGTCATTAAATATACAAACAAAGAGAGGAGAAAGAGAGATGAGAGTTTCAGAGCTAAATCGAGATGCTGTGGAGCTCGTAATTTTACAAGAACACGCTGTAGCTCGCAAATCTCACACTTTCATCCTGAACAGGATTTGGTGCTGAACAGCAACATTATCTGGACTAATGTGTAACAGATGCACAATGGGAACATCACTAGTGGTTCCAGCAAAGTGAGTGGATGGTAAAGTAGTCAAATGATACTTGGAGCAAAATTTAATAATGCTCTTTATGGTACTTTACTGAACAGGTCATTGTGTTTTATTATTTAGGAGTAATGTGTACTGCTTCATCCTAGGGATTATAAAGAAGAGATAATGATATTAGAGTATATATCTTAAATTATCTTAGCTTAGCTTAGCTCTATAGAGCTTATTAGTGTCTTTTAGTGCATTGTTTTGATTTTGTGACCCACAACTTTACTCCTCTGGTTTGGGTTACTGGAGCATTTAGCGGCTAAAGAGCCAGATATTTCCCTCAGTAGGTGGTAGAGACTAAAAACTGAGCTAAAAACAGAGTGAATATCAGACTTATATTTCCCACCAACCCACATTTCTTTCCGCCCATCTAAACTCTCCTAATCCAGAGCTCATACAAAAACCCAAATCACAAAGAATCTCACAAAGGCGAAGGTAACCCCACAGGGTATGATTCAAGCCAGGCAAGAGTGCTGCTGACAAATAGGAAGTCCTGCTCCAAGCCACTAACAGCCAAAAACTAACAAGCTAACACATCAACAAGCTGAGAAACAATGAAACACACAAACACTGTACCAGTTAGAACTGTAAAGACACACAATTCCTGTTCAGTGATTTGATTTTCATTTTATTCCACTGAATAACAGATGCTATATTGTAATTATTTATTTACGTCTTGTGCCTTCAGGTTTAATTTGATTTACATTAATTAGTCCTCCCTGTCACTGTGTGGGTTTTGCTTCATGCTGTTCCCCTCCCGCCACACATCCAAAGACATGCATGTCAGGTGGAATGGAAACTCCTAATTGCCCGCTGGTCTGAATATGAGTGTTAGTATATTTTGTCTTCTAACAGGCACCCTGCTGTCCAGGGTACCCTCCTGCCCTCTACCCGGTGTACGCTGGGCTGGGCTCCAGCTCGACAGAAATATGTGTCTCTTCCTTCTCAGCATGCACAAACCTCTTTCCTCTTCATCTGTTAATTTTGACAGTCACTCTCCTCATGTTGACAGAAAGCTCAAAGCTAATATTTCAAACGTCACACCTTCCCACTCCGCTTTACGGAGAGCAGTAAACGCGACTGAAACTACTCCTTGAGGCTGACTGCTTTTTTCCCCTGGGCTCCCTGGAAAAAAACATTAGAGCCTCATTTACAACAAGCTTTCTTCTTTCTTTTCTGCCTCTCGCTGGGCCCCATCAGCATTCAGTGTCAGTGGAGCCTAATGGCAGATGGACAGATGGACGGCTCCATCCATATTCATTCAAAGGATACCTCATGTCTCTCATGTAAAGATCTGTCTGTCAGCAAGCAGCATGTGTCAGTGAGTCAATGAGAAGGTGTCAAGGAGGGAAAAAAAGGACTGTTTGAACATCCAAACATGAGCAGTCAGTCCAAAATAGTCACTGAAGGAGATAAATTGAGGGATATTAGCAGCTTAGGTGTCAAAATGGCTGACAGGTGGATGGCAGCAGGCAGGAAATCACTCTGTGCCAGATTTACAAATCTTTTGGCTTTGTTAAATAGAAAGAGTCGTGACAGTTCTCTTTCCCTGCCAGTCCTAACTCTCACTTGCTTTTTTTTTTGTCTGTTTTATGCATTTATAAATTTACAACATGTTAGAGTAGCAGATTAGCAACAGTGAGTAGTAGGAGAAAAGCAAATCTGGTAAATGGGCAACTTTTAAAGGGTAAAACCCTCAGCAGGGACTTACAAAATACCTCAATTTGCCTGCTTTGCATAGAAGTCACCTCATTATTTTGCTCAGGAAGCTCTTCTTAAATATTATTTCTGTGTCAGTGACGGGTCATGTTGCATCACTGCGGATGCACAGCTGCAGGGCACTCCACTGTGAGAGAAGTAAACAAACTTGTGTAAGTTTTTTAATTCTGTGGGAGGAAGATTAATCAGTGCAAATGAACAAAATGCCAGAGGCTGCTGTTTAATACAGGTCGAGTCAAGAATCCCTTTGTGAAATGGCATTTGAGTGGTTAAAAGTAGATGTTAAAATTGTATTAATGATCATCACACATAGATTGTGTGTCAGCACCAATACAATAATGTTGTTAAACTGTGTGCTCCTGCAGGTGAGTGAATACTTTGGAAAGGAGGTGACTTGCTTTAGGATATGCGGTAGGTTTTAGATTGACAGTGACAATTTTAGATAAAGAAAATAACCAAAAGTATGTCCCTGCTCACTTTCAGTCTGAGATTGCTTTTCATGCTTTGAGGGAAAGAGTGTTTCTGGGGAAGGTCCTTTCCTGTTTCAACATGACAACACCCACTGGTACAAGCGAGATTCACAAGTAAATGGTGTTCTAAGTTAAAGCTGGAGTGCAGTGCTCTTTACATATAAATGAACGTCTGTTTCATCCAAGCTTTTGCCAAACAAGTTCACACAATGCTGATAAAGCCTATCAGCACCAGGTAAATCTCTCTGTTTTTCACAGAGTTTTTACCAGAGTTTTCAAGTGTCTGTGGTGACATTCCTGCCCTTGTGCAGCAGTAACGATGCATTTTGCGTCAACCAGCAATGAGTGTGGTGAAAAAAGCTAGGGAGTGTCTGAGAAAAGTTTCCGATACTCCAGCTTATTCAGTTGGAATGATCACACCACAAGCGTGTGGACAATGTTTGTATAATTACTCTCACTGCCAGAAGGAGGGAGACAAAAGTTCGGCCTTACAGGTGTTAGTGTGGAAGAACTTGACTGTGCATCCAACTTGATGAGGTGTCTGATTAGACCAGTGGTAGGAAACACATTTAAGAGTAGCAGGGAGATCATGTAAGTGATAAAAACCAATGACATTTTTTCACAACACACATTTTTCTCCTCTTGCAGTGTGGACCATGTGAACATAGAGGTACCTCTTAACAGGTATCAGGACCCTGGTCAATTAAGCATGTGCTGTTAAACATGAAGATATAAGAACTGACATGTTTTTTTATTTCTCTGTCTTGTAGCACACTGAACTGCCATCATTCATTTCATGCTTTCCTCATCCTCATTAAGTTTATTCTATTTACCAGACTTCAGCTGTGCCATTACACAGGGAATGTAGTTACACTGAGCTCTCTTCTCTGTCTTTAGCACAACCGTTTTTGCTAAATTGGCTGCATAAAATGTAGCAGACGGAGTGGTCTTACTCAGTAACAGGCCAGAAGCTCCATGCCTGCTCAGCTTCTGAATCATCACCAGTTTCTGGAGCAGCAGCACAAGCACATTGTCAGATTCAGCTGGAGAATACCAATCCCCCCTATCTCCACTGAGTCAAAGGTCAGTGGTGCTCCAAACAAAGCTCGGCATGACACTGGTAATAATATGACAGTGGACCATTCTTCCTCTCAACTCGCTACTTTGCAAGAGCTGTCTGCCTTTGTTTGTGGGAATTTTTTAAATCAGCGGGCCTGGTGGATGATCCGGAACAATTCGAAGAGGGGGGTATAGAAAATCAGCAGCAGTTAATGCACAATTTCAGTTGATAGTTTGTCAGAACAGAATTTGTAATGACTGTACAAACTCATGCTGTGCAGCTAAACAAAGCTTGACTCCAGGGTTTCTAAAAATACCAATAATGTCGGGCTGAATTTTGGGTATATGTGTAGAACATGATGCAGAGGACATTTAGAATATTTCCATTTCACGCAGTCGTGCAACAACAAAAAACATATAGTCTAGGAATTGAATTTTTCATGAGGGAAGGAAAAGTTTATTTGTATAGTACTTTTTAGAATTTAAAACATTTCTTTTGGTTTTACATAAGGAATTTAAAAACACAATGCAAAGTGAAACACATCTCTGCAAACTTTGACCTAAGTAATAAAGATATAGTTACATTAATACCTCTCTCTGACAGTGTCAATTATCATTGTAAAGGTCAAATTTATGGCTGAGTTGTTGTATTGGATTGCATCAGATTTCTCAGGTGTACCTAATTAAGTGGCCACTGATGGTATATTGCAGACAAGTATTGCCAACAGGAGGACATTTTGGCCATTTGTAAACAGAACTTCTGCAGTCCTACTACCATTTAAGATGCCACAACCTGGCAATGACCAAAGTACGACCTGCAGAGCAGAGACATGGCATGAGGGAGCAAACTGTGACTATTGACTCTGATCCTTTGCTGTAATCCAACTGTCCCATACCATCTGTTAGTCTGACATTGTGTCGGGGGAAGTGGGTGTGGGTGTGGGTGTGAACCAATGTGTCTTCAGGCCACAGAGCGGCAAATTTGCAAAAGTTTGTGCAAATTTTGCACTATACTTAGAAATGCATTGAGGAATTTTCTGTTTCAGTTGTTTCTACATTAAAGGAATGTCAAATGTTTGTATTCCGTACAGACCACCATCCATACTAAGTGTCAGTGAAGCTCTGACCACATGAGGATGAGCACAATCTGCTGGCTCTGCCCACTGATCTTGACATTCTGAAGCAAATATCTGTGCATACGGCGGAGGAAAAGCCAGAGTCCACACCTGGATTCTTTCTTCACGTTGGTTAAAAATAGAGTGGAAGTATATGATCTGAGGAGGAGTGAAGAAACTGGCCACAGCCATGACGTATTAACAGGAAGTCAGAGTAATGAGCATGGCTCTCGCTGTGGCACTAGGAGCACGTGAAAGAGTGAATCCATTAGTGTAGGATGTGGGTTGTGCTGGCAGATTGCTGCTGGTGAGAGCCAGCTACCCAGTCATTCAGAGGGCTTTCCATCAATCACAGTCCCAGTGGTTCATCCACGCCTGCCTAAACTCCCACCTCTGCAGTACAGCAACAACAACCTCTATTTTTTCTTACCTTGACCTTTAAGGAGCACGTGGATGTGGGGAAGCAGGGGCAAGATAAATGACATGTATGATTTATTAGAGTGGTGTGTAATTTGTTGTCGAAATATAAGATAATTTTCACAAACACTACAAATATTGAAATGTAGAATATCTTTTCTAACTTCAAAACACATGGGGAGCAGTCACTGTCAGCCTTTGTATCAAAAGCAAAGGGGGTAAATTTTAGAGCAATAAAAATAGCTTCAATTCAATAAATGGCTGTGTAAACAGAGCCAGCAGTAGGGCGACTGTTTAAACAGGCTGCTCATACAGCAGTATGGATTGGAGCTTTATGCAAAGAATCCGATGGATAACCTTTGTTGGGTATTGACTCAGACTCTCTTGGTTAGTATTCTGATATTGAGCTGAGTGTCTGAGAAGTGATAAAGTGGCAGTAATGTAGAGTTTGGTGAATTTTATTTGTTCAAAGGGAATTGAAAAGCAAACTGCATGAAAATCTATTGTATTAACAAACAAGACATCGAGGGCTTTTCAGGAAGTCCATTTCTGATCCTTTCAAGTTAAAAATCACTCGACAGTTACGTTAAATTAAAGTACATTACATCAGAATGGGTTGAGGATTTTACAGACTTCTGCTTTCACCTCTTTTAAAATGTAGAAGTTTGGCAATGAACAGAAGGAGAAGCACTTTTTAAAAAAAAAAACTTTATTAAGGACTCAACAACAAGAGCCCTTATAAAAACCTTGGCCGTAAAAGCACATTATTCTATCAAACCACTTCAAACAATCATCAGCTGCTGCAGGGCTTTATTTGATTGCATTAACTTACGCAGTACAGGTGTTACTGTTATTGCATCACTGCCCTGCAACTCCTCATGTCAGAGGGACTTTAACATAAGTTATATTTTACAAAACTAGATGTTTCCTCGTGAAATATGACTTGGAATATCACTGAAGTGTCTCCACCCAGGAGAACAGTCTGAGGACACAAAAACTGTAACTGTAAACCGTCAATAGATAGAATGACAAGTTTTTCAGCAATTACTGAGAATTTCAAGTGATAAATCTTCCACCATCATAAATGTGCAATGAGACAAGAGAGCTTGGCAGGCATAACAACGGGACCTAAGGGAGGGTGAGCGGTCAGTTCCTCTCATATCTCATAAACCTGATTTCTTCTCAATGATTTCCTCTCAGTTTTGCCATTAGGATCGGACAGGTGAAAGCATCTAATCTTATATTAACCATGAAAAAAAGGTCATACTTAAATGTGTCCTCTAAATTTCTTGACCCTCAGTGTCATACTTTACTTTCATGCTGGCAAGTTTCTTTTCTTGGCAGGTTGAGGTCTGTGTCTATCGTATCTTGTGATCAGACCCTTCTCCAACAAGGTGTAGAGGTTCTCACTAAAGATTAATGAGGTTCACCTTTAATGCTGAGAAGCTGTGATGGAAACTGACCCAACACTAATGAATTTCAGGTCATAATAACAGCGGCCTGTAGTGGCAGGCTGAGGGACTCACACATGCATCTTTTCTAAATGTTAATTCATTATAGGGCTTTAACTGACAACTCTAACCTATCCACGTCTGCTGTTACATACTATCTTTGTAAACTGAGCCTCTTTATGGCTTCATGATTTAGCTTTGATGGTGGTAACAGTCAATGAAAAGCCTCTTACACTTTGTATTTTATTACTCTTCCTAAAAAACTTAGTAAAAGAATGATTTCACTGTTTAAATGACACTTACACAAGCAGTAAATGTCTTTCTGTTTAGCTGCACTGGAGACTAATCATATAAAGGACTTAATTCTACTTCCTTTTTCTTCAAACAAGCCCAAGGCAAGCTTTCTAAAATATTATCCGTCTGCTTTTTGAAAATTTCCATTACTATAGATCAGGAACAAAGAAATGGAGCCACCCACACTCATTCACAAATTACAATTTCAAATATTTTGCCCAGTACTGGGGACCAGATGCCCCGCAGCACCTGCCACATCACATAAAACTTTTATTTGTTAAAGTTACATTACCAAGCCTACACTATATCTCTTCTCTCCTTATTCTTCTTCTTCTTGACAGCTCGCAAATCTGGTGCTAAGTACTGTATGTCTCCTCTAATGACATAACATAGTGTTTCCAGCAGTTTAGGGAAATCCATTTCTCAGACATTTGTAATTACTCTACCCTCTGGCACAGGCAAAGACTGTGGCTGGAAACCAAGTTAACCAGCAATCAAAACCACTCAGGTCTACCAGTGACATAAGAATGAACACATTATGTTTTTACAGTGTACCTGTATGTGTTTCTTTCATGCTGAAGTTAAAGGTTTGTGTTGAAGGGATGTTGCCGAGTGACGCAAGGGGAGAGACAGGTATTTTAGAGGTGCTTCCTCTTTTCATCGGGTGAGGTAGAGATTTCTGAAGCTGGTGTTAACAACGACAGGGTGGTGAGACATCGTGCTGCTAACCGGCCCAGCAAGAGAGAGCGACAGGCTGGTGACAAGCCGGGGCACACAGGCCTCAGTGAGTCACTGATATGGGACAGCGATGACATGCCGTCACTTCAGCATCCGCTCTCCAGGGCTCTGGAGCTCTATTTTAGAGAGGAGGGACATACGTGGAAACTGACTGCAATAGCAAGACTGAGTGTGAGAAAGACGAGGGAGGGCAAAAGGATATAGAAAAATACCAACCCCCACCCCCTTTTCAAAACTTTTAGCTGTGGAAATAAAGATGATGTAAAGTGAAAAAAGTGACACTGCGTCATCATGGCCAAACAGTAGTATCAAAGGAGACTTTTCCTCTGAGAAAAATGACTACACCAGTCATTTCAGCAAAAAATCCCAAAACGTCATATGCTTACGTTGAAGTGGCAAAGTCACCAAGTAATTATGAGTCTTGTCCCTGACCCAGCAAAGGTGGAAATAGTGTGACGTTGTCAGTGCGCAGAGGGACGTGGCAGATGGATGACACTGTTCCTACTCATATTTTCAATGTTAGTTTCTTTAAATCATGACTGTAATCATTCCCTACTTTACCATGTGGTTATTATTGTCACCATGATGAAGAGGGTCCCCTAAATTTAACATAGAAGTCATTTTAACCCAAATCATGATCGTTCCACAACCTCAAGTTGTTTTTGTGTCTAAACTTAACCAAACTTTAACTACCGCTGTGTAAGATCATCAGAAAATAGTTTTATTTTTTAAAAGAGGGGAATCCTGGTGAAGGTGGCATTAGATCAGAAAATGCTTGATGTGTTGTTCTGAAGGGCGATGACAAACATGGATGATGTTATAGCAGACATCACCTGGATTGCCTTTTTTTTCACAACAGAGAAACACACTGAGTGTTTTTATCGGCTTATAAATTGCCAGAAGCAATTAATACTGTAAAGATGTTGACATGAAACCAGATGCTTATGGACAACTGTTATGACTTGGGAGACATGAGACGGAAGTTACATAAAAACAAATCTATCATCAGTAGTTGTGAACAATCAAAGGCGGTGGTGATCAAGTTAATGAATGACTTAGTTTGTGCTAAATAGTTTACAGAAATCATTAGATGAGTCAGACAGGAGGCGGCTTTCATGAATAAGCAGGAGCTGAATTTCCTCATTATGCCAGAACATGTTTAATATCACCTAATCGAGTTCATTTTCATTTTAAGAAGCTTAAAAATTCTGCCTGTGCAAATAGCAGGGACCACAACAAGCACGATGAGAACTTCTGGCAAAATATCAAGCAGTTAATGGGCAGTTTAATTCACTGTAGAAGCATGCAGAAAAGATAATATTGTTGCATGAGGCTTTTCTGTACACTTTATATGATAATTATTAAGAATAATATGAAAGATCCAAGCACACATACATGCTCACACTGTGGCTCCAATCAAATATCTTGACCTCAGATATTGCCTCCTCACAGTGGGTCCTGGTCTGATTTGAAAACAAGGCAACAGGTTCACGTCTCTTGGCTTCAGCGCCTCCATTTAGTATTCAGCTCCTATTTTCAAATCTGACGTTCCACTGAAGATTAATTGCTTGCCATCATTTTGGAGAGCTTATTATATTTCCTTTGATGTGGTGATTCACGTAGCCAGCAGAAACTCCAGGGGTGCGAGCAAAGGTTGAGGGAGTGAGGGCCAGAACCTGTTGTGTGAAACCACATCAGACGGAAAAATATCTAAATCTAGTGCTAAAAATTAAAAATAACCAGAGCAAATATATACTGTAATGTTAGCACCACCCTCGTGTATATATTTCTATAAGAAAATTGATGGATTATTGCAAGTTTTAAGATAACAAACAAAAATACCCTTGAAATGCAGTAAAATAGAGGGAAAAACATTGACACTTACTATTTTCTTGCCTTCAACAATCAATGGTATGTCTTTGAGCTCAAGAGTACAAAAAGGAGGAATAAGTAAGAAATAAACGAGTGACTCAACCTACACACATGCTAATTAGTTGCACATCAACGTCCTTGAGAGCTAGAGGGAGAGACTATTTCTGATATCATTCAATAAGAAAAAAACCCAAACTTCAGGTGGAGATACTGCACCAAGGGTATGTCTGCTTTAACAAGTATTGTCAGGCCTGACTCCAGCTTTTTTGGATGTCATTGGTTCAGTCTGATATGAAGAGGAAAGTGACAGGTATGGCGTCAGACACAAAGCCTTTAATAGCTCAGACACTTTGGACAGCTTGTTATAAAGTTAAGACGGGGACAGCCAGTTTGGCCCAAAACTTCATATATTCCAGTCACATGCTGGAGCCCACCCCCTAACTCAGTCAATATATGATTGATGCTCACACGAACGTGGCGGAGGATTTCCTCTGCGACTCATCCATAACATTTCATTAATGATTACAGGCCTCCTCCCTCGCCAAAGAGGAGATGAAGTGAAGGGCGAAGGTATAATGGTTTGACCACTAAGCTCTCTTCACAGCCAGCAAACGGCTTAATTAGGCACCTTTTGGTCCACTTTGGCATTTACTCTTGCCTTAAATAAAATCTTGTCCAGCAGGAACAACTGCCCCAAAAATCCTACACACACATAGACACACACATCTCCAACACCTGTCTCTTTTTGGTCTTCCAGCCAGCCAAGTCTAAACCCACTTTGCCCCGATTATGCAAGCTGATGGGATGGAGCTCTTCATCTCTCCTTAGACCAGTAAGGGATCTGGGTGTAGTGTCCCTGCATTAATGCTTAACTAATTCCTCCATCCGTCTGTGACTCTGCTCTGGTTGCCTGTGACCCTCAGCTAGTTATTATTACCACAGTGGCCGCGGTTGGGACTTCATTAATGACCTTCAGACTAGTTTTAGTTTTTTAATTTGCAAACATATTAGTGAGATTTGTTCCATCTCTGGGTCTCCGATGCACCTCCAGGATGGTTTCGTTTTCTCACTAATTAATGCATTTTGTATTTGTCTCTGGAAATTAACTACATTAACTTAAATAAATACAATTCTGAGGTACTTTAATTTAAAAACTGCTGAACAAATTAGAAATATGAGGGATCTTAAACAGGACTAACTTCATTCTTGTACTTCTCTACATTTTAGAGGGAAACATCCACTACATATATATCACAACTGCCGTTACATAGTTACATTACTTCTTACTGGAGGATTACGCTTTTACATACAAAGAGTGATGAGGAAATAAATAGTATTCAATTCACGTTACTCACTGAAATAAGTAATTGTGAATGGCCGTAGGGGTGTGTATATTCACATTTTTGTAGTTTGTATGCAAATTGGGATGTGCGGTCCCCTCTTTAGGATTGGCTCCAGGATCGACTCAACAACCGCCCTCTTCCATGCCATGTGTTCTCTGATTGGTAGATCCCGGTCCAGCGCCACCAATCCTGGTGAAGCGATTGGGGTTGACATTTATTTAAACTCCTGCAGCTTCCTCGTTATGGCGGCTGTGATCAGCTCGCCGTAAATGTTCCTTGGTTCTGAACGTCGATGTTTATTTTACTTACAGGACTGTTTGCTTAAGTGCTGTAGCTGGGTTAGCATTGATCAATTAAGATAGTTCCTGGGGTTTCTCTCATTTTTATATACACTGTTCTCTTTACTTTCCCAACGCATTTTGTTCAATTAAAAGTTACCGAAGAGGGTAAATCAAGCTCTCCCAGCTAACGCGCTTCCTGACGTAGTTTAAGGACACATACTGAATCCTCACGCGCATATATAACGTCTCTTATAGTCGTGTATGCAAATAAAGATGCGCGGTCCCCTGTTCACGATTGGCTCCAGTTTGACTTAACGACTGCTTGTGTTTTCTGATTGGTGGATCCCAGTCCAGCGCCACCAATCCTGGTAAAACGATTGGGGCCTGAAATTTATTTAAATTCCAGGCAGCCATCGTGTCGTGGCGGCTGTGGCCAGCTCGTTTTACCGTTGCAAAACGTTGACGCTTAAATCAACTAGAAACTTACAGAGTTTCGAACTACCTGGGGACTGGACCAGAGGTTGTAGAATCTTCAGGTTGTCGCTTGTGTTAGAAACTGGTGTTAGCAACTGTATGTAAAGGAGTGCTGCCCCTCCCCACTGTATTTTTGATTTTCTGTAAATTAGTAGTGATGCTTTTATTGTCCTTTTTGGTTGTATTTAGTTTAGTTATAACTCTATCCCTCTCATACAAAATGAATGAAACCAATCAGTGTTTGCTTCTAGTCATGGAAAGTTAAAAATAAAAATAAAAAAAATTCTTTTATTACATAAGCAGTAGTTTATGCAGCATTACTGTATGTCCTTTGGTGCCTTCAAAATATAGCACATTACAGTCTTTTTATCCAGTGGATGTCTAAACAAGACGAGGGCCTCCTGCATCAAATGATTAGCCTAGAGGAAACACCACAGCCCTGCGTGGGATTTCATAATATGTTAAGTTACATGAATCACATTCAATAAGCAAACATGCCAGAGTCAATTTGGACAAAGAGGAACAAGCGGTTTTACTCAAAACCAATTTGCAGATGTTGCTGCCAAACCCAAAGTCCTTCACAATCTTCTGTGTACAAAATGAAACTCCACTTGGGGGGAAAAGTGCCCGTGACAACGTGACTTATCGGCCTTTAAAGAAAAGTCCTCAAACAGATGTATCTGGTAATGTGAGTTAGCAGCGGACCGGGACCTGCAGAGAGCTGCGTCTCGTGCCCTACTTAACCTGTCAAGGCCAGTCTGAGAACTACTCAATCAAGTCTCTATGGGCGTAAAAAGAAAAGAAAAAAAAAAAGAAAAAAAGACAGAGTGCAGAGGTGAATGAAACATTGAGGGGATCAAAGGGCTTGTGTGTATTTTTATCCTGAGGCATTTACCAGTCTTGCCTGAGAACACGTAGCTGGGGTATTCATCTGGGGGCAGCAGCTCTTCATGTTGACCAGAGCTTTACAGAAACGAGCTGCAGCAGAGATGACAAATAAATCTTATACTGATCCCACCTCTGCTGTGGATGATGGTAAGAAGGAAAGGAAGGTTTTCTGAGAATAGATGCCCCCCTGGGAAATGTGTGTGGGTGATGTTTGTGCCTGGTTGCTAAGTGAATATTTATGGAAAACTGTAATGTTTCGGGGTTATCCCTTTGATAACAAGAATCTCTGTTAAACAGCAGCACAGGTCTGCAACCTACAACTCTTTAGTTAGTTAGAAAAGTATGAGGTTGGAAAGTGACACCAGAGAAAAAACGTTGCTTTAACCCAAATATGCGCACAATACTGTAAACTGCATGGTATAGTATGTGGTGTGATTTTAAAGGCGTCACAAGTCAAACAGACTGGCAAACACTGAGAGAAAACAATGGTTCCAGGTGAGTGTAAGAGATTTCAAATAGTTTAAGGAATTTAAACTTTTGGGATAGAAGGAGATTTTTGAAATAAAGACATGTGTGTGCATCAGGGTGATGATGCACAGTAAATGGACAAGACAAAGATGGTGATTCAAAAGTTCCTTTGTTTTAATTTATGCATTTCATGCTCAGCACACATCATAAACACACAATCCTACCAGTGCAGAATCTAGACTGAATCCTTTGTTCCATTACTGATGATATTATATCTCAAAATTGATGCTTATTCACAAAATATAAGAGATAATCTCAACAGAGAAAGGCCTTTGCATCATGATAACTTCTTTGACAGTTATATAACAATTCTTAAAAGCAACAGTGAGGGAATAACCCATGGGCATCACAGTGGGCAGCGACACAAGAATGACACTCAAATGCTTCAATATCTGGTGGTGTAACCCAACACAGGGCTGGCATCAGTCTGTGGGGGGCTCTGGCTGACATTTGACTACAGCTCCAGGAGGGCCAGATGTGCCGCTTTGATGGAAAAGAGACGTGTCAGCTCAGAGTAATGGCATGACAGAGACGGCACATACAAGGGAAGACCAGTCCCAGCGTTGGGATGCCACTGTCCTTTTCCAAAACCCAGAGTGGAGTTCAAGTAAAAGTACTCGCCAAAAACTAGATACAATTTCAAGAGGGCTTGAAGGACACGTCCCTAATACACTGATCAATCTGCGCTGGAGAATCCTCGACTGTACGAGACAAAATAAAAAGGAGGAAATAAATAAAGCTGGCTTTATCACTTCCTTGCTGTCAATTAAAGTGAGACCTTATCAAAGCTCTTCAGCTTTATTAAAATGCAGTGCACTGACAGGCCAATAACCTCTGACAAATTAATTGAATTTTGACAGACAGCTTATAGCAAGAAGAGAGCAACA
This sequence comes from Lates calcarifer, assembly GCF_001640805.2. Lineage (NCBI taxonomy): Eukaryota > Metazoa > Chordata > Actinopteri > Centropomidae > Lates > Lates calcarifer. The sequence goes on along the minus strand of NC_066856.1, from coordinate 14,336,313 downwards.
GAGATCATTAAACAGACCTCAGTGGAGATCATCAAACAGACACTGATAAGCATGGCTGCTTGATGGCAATAAAATACACTGTATGACTTTATGATACAGCAAATATGTTTGCTCACATGTTGGGTTCATTATGGGTTCATCCAACATCAGACCTCTGTGACTTAAATGTGAGATTTTTCTGTGGAGAGAGGACAAAACAACACGTATTGTCATGTCATTGTTGGCTGTATCTTTAAGGTGTTCACTTTGCCTTACAAACCTTCATAAATCTTTGATAGTATAGTGACATGAAATAGCAACTAGATCTCGTACTACTTACTGGTGAACAACAGGCTCAAACACAAACCCGCTCCAGCACACTCAAAATTTCAGGTGTTGAAAAATGACAGAAAAACAAGATGTCCACTCACATGGACAAACCAGGATCAATGGAAATGATAGCACCATATCTCTATGCAAAAGTGTCCCTGTGAGTGCAGGCTAATTTACATTTCATTCTAGGTGTCTCATTTTCTCCAGCTCCTACAGCTCCTATCTCTCTTGATTATGAGAAGGCTCTGTGAATTAAACCTCTTGGTATCAGTAGCCTCGGTCATGCTGGACTCGTCTCATCTTCGCTGTCAGCCTCTGTCTGAAGGACATTTTACCACCTCAGTCTCAGCCTAGATGCCTTCACACTCCCCTCAGAGGCTTCAGGGAGTAAACCACGATTGTGCATTAAAAATTCTCTCTCACCTGTTTTAATCCCTTCAGTAAACAAAAATTACTGTTTCATAACACACCTTATTGTTTTGTTTTGCTGTAAATGAGAAAAATATTGCTTTTCATATTAGGTTAGCTGTGTGACTTTTCATCCTCAGATTAGTAACCTTAGGTATTATGTTAAACCTTATATTAAGCTGGCTGACCACATACTGATCAGATGACCATGACCAATGCTGTTGCTAAATGTGTATTCTTCAGCATACAACATGTAAAGACTTTACTTTTTACACACAAAAGTAGCATCCTTGTATCCTGAGCTGAGTTTTCTTTAAAACTCTTCCCACTCAAACACTCGCAGAGGAAGAGATGCCATTGGAACAGCCAAACATTTTCACATTGTTCTCTGGATCATTGAGGTACGGATACAAGAGCGCTTATCTCGGATTTCTTTTGTCATAAAAGAGGCCAAAAGGAAGAAACAGACACTTTATTTCATTTATTTAACAATAGGACCTGCATCAAAAAGTGGATTAAAAACATGAGCACCTCCTTGATCAGTGCAACAATTGTGCTATTAAATCTAATAATGAAGACATTTATGATGGCGCCAAAGGACAATGGAGTAGAATAGCGAATGATTACAATGCAGAAAGATAAAGGGACAAAAGCAGTGGGAGTTGATTTTTAGCTCAGGAAAAGTGGAGACATTCAGACATGAATAAAGTTCAACTTTATGCAACTATTTTACCTTAAAATAACAGCTTGAAAATGATCTTGGTAGTACACTGATTTATAATTGGGAGAATAGTGTGGTTGTATTATACTGAGAGACACCTGATTAGTCAACAGGTTTCTAGTTTAAAGATGCCTTAAGATATTTATTCGATGACTAGTCTTATGTCAAACCTGGCTCTAGTTAACACGTCCTTTAAAATTCAAACACAGGGATTAAAACTAGCTATTTCACCTTGTTAACTAATTCTCTATACTGTACGTTTTTGTGGTGTTTTTCATGTCGGATCATGAGACTGAATGCTGGTCAGGTGCAGCAGTTCTGATGCTAAAAGAGCTGCTCTGGCTGTACAGTGAAATGTTTGCCCTCGCTCACACCTGTTTACCTCAATCTGCGTGATGAGGTGAGGAGTTCAGCATTTTGAAAGGACCTTACTGTCCAAGCATCTGTTAGGATTTTCATTCCCCTGTTTTTTTTGGAGGCGTTCCAGGCATGACAAATAACAGTCCCGGGGCACACCACATCTCTCAACAACAGCTTGTCTGGAAGCACCTGGATATCCCCAACAAGAGAAGAATACTGTAAACTGTTTCAACTGCACTACTCTGACCTGGATAATGGTTAAAACATGGATGGATATTCTATTCTGCACCCAATTAAAGTTCAATACATAATATTCAGTGCAGGAAAAGGGAGTATAGAGGAAGCATGACTATTATCTTTCCCAAATTTTTTGACCGGAAATGTGCTGAACCACAGATGAGCCATTAGAGGAGCTGTATCTGAGAGCACTTCTGCACTCATAGTGGCTACCTCTTGGCATCAAGCCCACACCGTCCGGCTCTGTGTGAAGGCGTGGATTTGAAAAATGCGCCGAGAGAGGGGAAGGAGGTGGGAGAGTCGTGTGCGACAGTCAGCCACGTTTGTTTGGGACAGTACAAATAATCGTGAGGTACCTGCCTTTGCGAGCTGTGATGTTACCTGGATTGACCTTTTCCCCCACAGGTGACAGGATGCAGATCGGCGGGAGAGCGCGGCAGTGGGTCCATGATTAGACCAGATCAGAACCGCAGGGTGTGGTGTTCTCTGTGCTGCTGTCACACACATCAAACAGTCAGGTGTCCCCATCAGGTACGAAGGAGCAGCAGGACACTGAGAGACTGGAGGTGGAGAGTGACTCAAAGCTTCACTCCTCCATTTCTCCTGTGTCTCCACTGCCCCTCTGACCTCTGGGCTTGTTTACATCCTATACTGAGTGTGTGTGTGTGTGAGTGAGTGAGTAGGCATGTAGGCAGATGCAGGTGTGTGTGACACCAAAATTTGGTGGTGAAAAGTGAACAAGTGTAAATGAATTAACCCTGAGCAGCTCTCACACTAGCAGAAAAAACAAATTTACACCTCTTTCACACTGGCCTGGTTGCATAATTCATGAACTTTTCACATAAAAGAAAGGCATAAAGACAGTGAACTCGACAGAGCTCTTAATGCTGCAATTTACATAACTCCAGACACTTTCTACAGAACGTACTGTTAATTTTACAGAAGAGAATCATGAAGCATATTTAAAATCTGGACAGGAGGCTTTTATTGTACTGTAAACGACAGATTTACAGTCACACAATGAAGAGATTCCCATTAAAAAAACAGCAATACACCACTTAATTCTGAGCTTTCAGCCAATACAAAGGCAATGGAGCAAATGTAGTAGAAACTTTCCATGGACTGTGGATACATACAATATGTAAAGGGGCTGTTGCAGTGTAGGTGTTGCAAAGTCTTTGTTTAAAAGAGTTGACTGCCTTTCACCATTCATGTTACCGCCGCACACCTGGTCAATTGCTGCTTGAGGTGGGCGTGGTCATGGGTCATTTTGTAGTATAACAAAAAAATGTCAGACACAGCTCTCCCCCTCACAATTTCAGCTTAGTTACATCTCATCTTATTTCATGTGAAGTATGCGGGGGCGTGCGATGATCATCACAATGATGATGTCTTAATTGTGCTTAATTGTCTTGTTTTTTTATTTAATTTCTCTTAATGTTATTAGAAATGAAGCCATAGACAAATTTTCAGTGTTTTCTGAACCATAAATGAAAAACTCTGGGGGTGTGGAGTTAGAAACGACTGAAGTTACTAGACTGTAGTGATGATTAACTGGTGGAGTACTCGTTTAAGCAGCTGCACAGGATGGATGGTCTTATGTGGTCCTACACCCTACTTTGTTTTAACAAGTAAACTTTCACTAATTCAGACTTTCATGTACATTAAAAATTCCATGAGAGAAAATGTCTTAAATTGTAGAGAAGATCCTAAAGCAAGAAGATGCAGGGGGAGAGCAGAAAGAGTCAAAAACTCTCCATGTGGTCTTTAATCAAAAGAAGGATTGGTAACAGTTGCAGTCAGGGAAAGCAAACAAACTGAAAAGGAAGAAGCCAGACAGGCAGACAAAAACAGGCAGAGATCATTAGTGGGCACAGAAGGGAGGCAGGAACTCTGTGACTATGAGGCACCTGAGACAATCTGGCAAAGACAGTGAGCTAATGGACCAGTATATATACAGAGTGATTAATTAGTGCAACAGGAGACAGGTGTGCAGGCAGGTGACAGTCATTTGAAGATTAAGAGGGAGGTACAGAATGTCTCTGAACAAAAATGTCAGATTTGAATGAAAAAACAGTTCCTTAGATAGTTAGTAAAGGAGTTGCTGATAATATATCATGTGCTGCAGTCTATATACATCTTTACAGGATGAACTGCTTTTAAAAAATTGTTTTTGTGGTGTCAAATGAGATGTTGCATGACCTTTCCTTTAGAGTCTGGATGTGTTAGCTACACTAATTCTGATGTGCAAATTAACACTGAAATCCTGCTCTGGACTCACACATGCTGTTTTTGTAGTGAAATAATATCCTGCAAAGAGTCTTGGTGCCACACTGACCCGAGTCCATTTTCTGTCTGCATCAATATTCTAATGACAGTTCCGAAAGGACCGTGTTCACCTTCTACACACTCTAATTTCAGTCTACCCTCAAGGAATGAACCAGGGTGTTTTCTGGTCTTTTTGTTTTGTGTATAATGTGATTATGGGAGGGAAACTAATCAGACAAACTCTGCAAACATGAATGTGGAGCAGAGCAGAACGAGATATTGAAGAATTAGACAAACGTATGTGCAGTGAATCTTGCAGGGGGTGAAAGGAATGAGAATACAATATTATTGAGTATTCACAAAGCATACAAGGGGAATACACTTTCATTCACACATGCAAATCTCAGCACATTGTGTTCTGCAGGCAGAGTGAAGGGAATTTCATTTACAGACAGTGAGAGCCCATCAGGAGTTTTTCCTCAGCTTCTCGTGTGCATGTGTGGGTGTGTCCCTGAGTGTGTCTCAGCATCCTCTGGCCAGCAGAGAGTGCGATGCCAGAGCTCATCTGTTACACCGCGAATGTGATACGGTCACCGGAGCATCTGGTCACACTGTTAAGTTGTGAAATTTTAAGCCTCCGGTCTCTGGCTGGATCTCGGCGGGCTACAGCCTGTGCCAGACAATGAGAGCTGTCGCAAAGTGTTTGTTTTAACAGGCCGAAATAAATGACTTAATGCTCAGTCTAACGCTGAATGAACGAATTAACATTTGTCATTGTTCCGCGGGTCGAGAGGTGTGGGGAGGTAATGAAAGACATCACGTGGGAGGGTGGTGAAACACGAATCACTGTGGCCTCTTAGTCAGACAATGTTTACAGAAAGGCTCGTCCAAGCTGCTCTCCGGGGAGAAACGATTGATTCTCTATTATAGAGAAAAATGGTAACACTTATAGAGAAGTGAGTTTGACATCTTGGTCTGATTCACTGGCTCTGAAGAAGTGGGTAAAAATAACAACAACAACAAATTCAAGAGCTGCATCCGCTGCCAGATTCCCCTTTTAATTAAATATTTTAATTAAATATTTCAAGCTGTGTTTTGGCCTGCCTGCATTTGTACCACTGAATGTTTAACAGTGACTGGAGGAATCAATCCAAAGAACATAAGAGTGCTGCCATTAACATCACAGTCACTTAGACATACTGTATGTCAAGCAGCTCGTCTGCATTTGAGGAATTGTTCTTGGTTGCTCTGATCGCATGTGACCAGCGGAGGCACAGTATCTATATGACAGGGGCGTAGGGGACGAGGCGGACAAAGCGAGATCTGAGACACGCACGCTGCCCGGTGATGTGTGGTGCGCCCTCTCTCTGTTCTCATTATCCTCTCTCTGGGTGTTAAGGAGGAGTGGAGAGGGGAGGTGGTGGCAGTGGTGGTGGAGACTGGCTGGCTAACCCAACATCCCCTGTGGACAGGGAACAGATGGGACCTGACTCCCTCCACACAAATCACTGCCAAAGAGGCTTTGGCCTGCTCCCATGACCATTTCAAAATGACAACTGCTGTTTACTCAAACAAGAGGAGAGTCCAGGGATGAGGGAGTGGAGGGAATATGGAGATATTACAATCCAGTGGTGGAGAAATATCTGTCAAGTTGACATTAGCTGGAGAGTATTTACTGACGTTCCATTTTAGGTCAAATTTAAATTATAATTTGCCACACTTTTTGTGTAAGGTAATATAAACTTTAGTAACATCTGTAATGATAAAGAGGATAAGGCTGTTTTAAGGGGTATTTGCAGAAACCATTCCCAAGCTTCAGGTAGGAGTTTCCGACAGCAATAACTAATGACTTTTGAGAGCTCAACAAGCTCGCTTTAGCTATCAATCATTAGCAGTTTACACCAAAAACATTCAACATTTGTTAGCTCACGTCTGCATTGACTTGGAAATTGGACACCAACAAACTAGGCTAACTATCTTTCTAGTGCTAGCACTGATTCTCTGTGGACGTTATCCTGTGGTGCACTAATGACTGCAGCAGTTTCTTACATTGTTACATTTAGAACAAGCCCACAGAGCATGGCTTTCAGGTGTTAGCAATTTAAACCATCTAGCTTAAACATTTGGGAGGACACATCATGCTCTTATGTTTGTGTTCTACTTGGAAAGTGGTAGTTACACTGATTCCCAGTACACACATGAGTCAGGAGTCATTGGCAGCTAATGCTATGCTGTGCTCATCCCACGTTATTAAAAGGAAGAGGGTGTAGCCAGCGTTAGTTTTTTCTTTAATGAGTCGTTGTGTCAGTTGTGCTAATGGAAAATGACCAGAAAGTCAAACGCCATAGAAACGGGAAGCCCTGTCACCTCAGTACCTCCTATGTATCGAATGGAGGAGAGACTGCTCAAATCACCGGGACTAATAACCTTTTGTAGTACCCACATTATCAGTCAGACCCAAATATTTATGCCCCATAGAGAACATTAAGGGGGTGTTATGACAGCAGGAACTAAAACGTTAGCCTCTTAGTGCAAATCAAAACACGCAGCAAATGCAGCTACAAGAGATGTTTGCTTGGACGTCTTCCCAATGATTTCAGTTATACTGTGCACAGACAACAAATCCTGATGAAACTTCTACTGTAATTAACAGTAGAGAGACACTGGCCCACTCCCTTCCCTAATGGAATAAGTGAGGAAATGATTCATTAACACTGTCATTCATCCCAATGAAGGTCCATCTCTAATCCACCCACCCACCTGTCAGAGGCCTGGGGTACCTGGGTAATGTAGTCATCCACTGGGGACATAATTAGAGAGCTGCCACCTGTACTTCCTCTCCCCTTTCCTCCTCCAGACCTAGACAGGCCTCATTAGGGAGACCAGAGCCTGTCTGTAAGTGTGTATGTGTGCATGTGTGTGCGGATAATCTACAGTGGAAATCTGACACTAATTAGTGTTTTTGGCCAAAACGCTTTAAAGGTCCACAGAGACAATAGCATTGAATCACTGAATACATTTTAATTGTGCTGATTGGATGCAGAAAACAAAAACACATCAAAACATAGCAATTGGATTTTAATGAACATCTATTAACAGGACAAAACTGCCAGAACAGTGGAACCCCTTCAGTCTCAGGAGGATTAAGAGAAAGATGAAGAGGCGAGTGAAAGTATATCTGCTTAGTCCATAAATAACACCCTACTAATGTGTGTGTGTGTGTGTGTGTGTGTGTTTCTGTGTGTGTGTGCAGGGGGACGGATGTTTACTTGACCTGGCTGACAGTAAAAGTCCTTTGAGACTTTTATTTCAAAACATCTCAAAGTGATACCTACTGTTTACTGTACCTGTAAAAAATGGGTGAAGTAATGACCCTTAGCCATAACAGCAAACAAAACAAATGTTTTGGTAATTCTCCAGTATCTTTCTTATCATTTTTTTTAAAATTTCAATCATCTATTAGCATTTGTTTTGCACCGGGACAAATCAAGTGATTGTGTCTATAGACTCTTGTACTCACTTGTCTCCTGTTGATGTTTGAATAAGAGCCTTGACCCAAAGCTTGCTTCAATAAATTGATTATGCACAGGTTGAACAAGTGTGCAAAGACCTCTGCTGACAAAAATATTGCATATGATGTCGAAACGTTTTTTGTTTCAGAGATTTTGCAAGAAAACCTTGAAAAACATTAAGACACAGCACAATACAAGTGTTATTTGAAAACTTAAACTTAACACACAAATCAGCTAACAGAACATATGTGCAGGTGATATAATGATACCAGAACATTGGGCTCCATCATAAATCACTCATCAGTGAGGATAAATAAGTCCCTGAGTTTTTCTACTCTTAAGATGAAGCAGTGTAAAACAACACATGGAGAAAAACAAAATTTGATGATGTTAGTTATTTGGTTTTAAATAGAAAAAAAATATGGATTTCCTTCCTCATTACAGAAACATTTTTTAAAACAGTTTTGTAAGGACGTTTCTGTCACAAGAAAAATCTGCTATCAGGTTAAAATTTGGCACAAAAGATTTTAAATGCTGCAAAGTCGAAACAATCTTGAGTGAAATACAATAACCAAACACAGTAGTAGCATTCAGTTCTGTTGGGTTCTAAGTTTAGATTCAATAAATGTTACTATATCACTTCCCATGTTGTCAGATTATCTTGTCAGAGAAAGAAATGTCTCCTTTCATGAACACTGTGGTTAAGTTACAGTAAAGTAGAAAGGTAAATGGATAGGGGGTTGAATGAATGATCCTCATAACACTTCACTGCTGACAGATGAGAACAAGCATCTTGGGGGTTGCCAGATTTGTCATCGATATTACACAGCCAAGACAAATCTGGTGACTGTTTGTTTATTCATTAACCAATAAACCAGCAGAGATGGAACAGATGCTGCTAACATGCACACAGAGATGGAGACAGACATTGCTCTATCTGCTCGGCATCTCCTGGGAGGAAGAGGAGATCAAGTCGCAACAAAGCACATCTTGCGACTTATTGTTGTGCCATTATAAGAGCGGGGATGGAGAGAGAAGGAGAGACCCACTGTGAAAGGGTTTTACTGAAAAATAATTAGAGTATCCAGGATGAGGGTGTGACAGCATTAATGTAATAGCAACAGAAGTACAAACACTGCCCATCATGTGCTTCATCTATCAACTGTTAGAACCGCAGCAGCACAAAACCTGAAATTTCCACTTCCTATGGTGTGAATTAACACAGCTGTTCCTGCATGAGAAGTATGTTACTGCAGCTGCAAGTGCACTACAGGGAAGAAGAAATAAATGGTTTTTTTTCTTTTACATGCATCATCCTGGTGCTTAGCAAAACTGCAGTTACTCACAGACATCAGTTAAGAAAACAGAGTTCATCAGAAAGCTTTGAAGGCCCTGCACACATGGTGTTGGTGATTTCAATTGTTCTGGCTGATAAGACCTCTGGACACCATGGGCATGTACAGACCATGCATGACTGACACCCCACAGTCACCTCTCCTGTTTACAAATTACATCTTTATTGTCCATTAGTACAGTTCATTAACCTCATGTGATTCTAGGCATAAGCCTAACTCACCGTCAAACAGAGCACAGGTCTAATCAGCAGGAGTCCTTTAAACAATTAATAAGGATATCTCATTTTGATCTCTCTTGTCATGCAAAACCTAGTGGCTGGTGATTGGATCCAACACTGACGTTATACAGTCAAGTGAAATAACAATAAAAACACCCAGTAAGCACAAATGTTAAAGGAATCTATTTAAATACAAAAAGTAAACAAGATATGTCAAATACATTACCAGTATTACATTTTTAAAAAAATATTAATTTATACCTCCTTCATGTAAACCTATATAGAAAAAAATTATAATAACTAGATAATTAATAATAATAATTAGAGCTATATATGAAAAAGATACATACAAAACCCCATATTCAAATACCTGTACAGCACACATTTTTAAAAGTTATTTTAAATGCTACATTCAACCTGAATGTAAAAACTAAGATGTTAACCAATCACACAAATATTTACACATTTTCATTAAATGTCTGACTGATATTTTGGTGGAATATTTGGTCTCATCCCCATTTCGAGGTGAAAACACAATAATAATTTTTCAAAACAGTAAATAAAGTTCTATTGTCTCCTGTACTGCCAATAAAAGTCATAGATATTGACAGGCATTAGATCATTAGATCCATTCTAGCCTGGATAAATCTGTATTACATTACAGACGTTCAGAAATTCAAATGCACAACAATAAGATCAGCGGCAGAGTACGAGGGAGACATCTACGCCTAGTGACACAAACAAATCAAACTGCAAGAACAACCAGAGCAGGAGTGAGAGCTTGGTTAATTAACACTCTAAATTTAGCTTCCGCTCACACAATGCAGTTGTCAGCAACATTATGAACGCGTAAATTATGTGAATGAACCATGAACTCATTGAAGATATGAACAAAAAGAAAGTGAGCTTGGAAAAAAAAAAAAACACACTGCTACTTTGACAAAATGGCTGCAAGTGTTGATTCACTGGGCTTGTTCTCGTCATTTGCACGCACAGGAACAGCTGTCTCTGTCTTGTTGTGGCATCTGGAGGTTTAGGAGGGGTCAGAGAGAAAAGCACTCATCAGTGCCAGAGAGAGAGAGGAGAGAGAGAGAGACAGCAGGTTGATTGTGCCACTACAAAGAGAGATAAAGATGTGGGAGGAGAGCATGAGGTTCAAAGAGAAGTGGAGAGAGGATCGTGGTCACTCTGCGAAGAGAGAGCGTGAACAAAGAGGGCACAGGGTGGATGTAGCCTAAGATCAATGAAATTAATACAGATTTCAACTGCTGCAGTTTGTGTTATGTTTCCTTGCTTTCTGCTGTTTTCCAGCTTCTTTCTCATTTCACATGCTCTGAATCTCAAGCTTGAGGTCAACGCCATGTTCAAAGCCTTATTAGTCCCAACTCCTCTCTGCTCCCCCAGGTTCAACCCTGTGCCTGTGTATTTTAACAGCCCAACACCAGAAAAGGAGAAATTGGCAGGTGAAAGGTGCTTTGAAGGTGTGTGGAGCAGCACAAAAATATCTGATTCAGTTTTTTTTATCTCAGTCACACGATAACACAAAGAACACTGTGTCGATAATGTATGATTGGGATGAATGGTGAGTGCTGTTCATTCAAGTATTGTATACCTAAAGATGTAGAACAGCTTTTTTTTTACATGACTGTCAGTTGGTGTTATATTCACAGCATATGTACAGTACGAGCCTCTGTGTGTGTGTGTTAAGTGCCATTTGCGCTACACCATATTGCTGGTGTGTGAATGTGATATCAGCAATTAAACACGTTAAGCTAACACGGCAGAGAAACAAAGTGTCGACTGGCTTCTCTACAACAGGATGAGTGGGAAACAAAGTACATGTGTGTTCACTATCAGGTGTGACATGATGATAATGGATATACTAAAGATGACTGTTACATGTAAACCAAACACTGAATGTGTGGTTTAATGGACCCAACCCCCTGCCAACCTCCCCACTCTTCCTGGCCACCCTTAACTACGTAACCTCTGTAATTTGAGAGTGATGTCAAACTTAACTACTATTCAGCAAGCTACAAGAGAGAGGAAGGTCAAGGACATGTTGCATAATCTTTGGATGCCATTGGACATCCAGCAGCTAAAGTTTATCTTTCCTGTAATACCAGTGTTTTAGTCTGAAATTGTTCAGCACTGCCTCCTTAACATTTTCCATAACCATCTGCATTTACTGGTGAGTTTTACCAAGCTACATTACCAAACTATGATCTGTTATCTGTGGTTGGCCAATCAGAAGACACGGACACAAAACATTATGCTCCAGAGAGAAGTGCAATAGAGGAGATTTAACAACACTGAGACGGTTTTTCATACCTAAAACCACAATATATCTTCTTATGGATATCAAAACATCCAGTAAAAGAGTAAAATATGGGACATTTAAAGGTGCTAGTATAATAGTCTCACTTCAACTAAATGCTCAGTCACTCAAGTTTTGCTTTTCCTCTCCTCAAATGAACTGATGCTGACAGAAGCTAAGCTCTGTCTCACTGTTTTCACTGTTTTGCGTCATTGATTTCTCTTGTGTATCTTTGAATCGTCTTAGCGAAGCCTTCAGTGTCTTTGGGGCAACACCCTGAAGCAAGTTATGGATTTCAGCTGTATTAAATCTGCCTCTATAAATCCACCAGGCTATCAACTAAATGAATGCACACTTTGGCTTTGCAAGAGAGCTGTCCAAAGGAATAACTTTCTGGATAATGAAGTCACCACAAAGCACAGAAAGTGCAGCCTTCTCTATTTCAAAAGTATTTTGAAAATCAAAAATCTCTTGATCTACAATGTTTATACTCACAGACACTTTGTCATGAATCATAATTTCATCCCTTTTAATCACAACTTCATAGTCCTCAACGCACTTCATTCATCATGTTGCAGAGCATCAAAAAACTAAATTGCTTTTTCTTTGAGAGACTCGTGGACAATCATCGAGATCTGGCGAGCGCTCTCTTGTGCTCGGCCATAGGCATGCTCATACATGCAACAGCAGGATTATTGAAATTTGAGCTGGTCCGTCTTTGGAGAGTGCGGTGGAGAGGTTGCTAAGAGGGGACATTCACACACTTGCACGGGGCTGCCACATATGTGATGTGTGTGAGTCACAGTCGTGAGCAGATACAAGACGGGAAAGTAGTGAAAGTGTAACTTGTTTCACCACATGCTCCCATGGCTACGGTGCTTGAAAATGCATCACTATTGTCCCAAGTCTGTGGAATAACTAGGCCATTTAGTGTACATGTTTATTCATGAGGCTGAGAGGAGCAGTCCAGGTTTTGTTTTAAACCCCACGGAAGCATTAGCATATCTTTGAATCCAACACTAAAAGATGAAGCAACAAACCAGCACGATGGGCTTCACAATAAAGTAATTAAAGCTCAACCAAGGTGGTGAGTGCAATTAAAAATACCCAGGCTCAGTTATGTCCCTCGGTGGTTCCTGACATGAAAAACAAACAAAAATAAACCCTCCCAGCCTCCCAGCTACTATCAGGTTCCTGAATAAAGCACTGCAGAGGCTGCTTCACTTTCTCTGCAGGTTTCCCTGCTGTAAGGTCAGCCTTGTTCAGTGACAGCCTGTGTTCAGACTGTAGCTCAGCTTCTCCCCCTTTGGCCCTGGCTCTGTCCTCTGTTTGCACAACGTGTCAGCAATCAATGACAGTTCTGATTCCCTGCACACACACACACACACACTCATTATGGCTGCAGCATGCCAGCAGAATGGAAATCTTTCTCCCTTGTTGCAAAGCACATAAGGCAATATTTGAAATATCTGTGAAATGATTACACAGTGTTTAGCTGAAAAGCGAGAAGTGATGTTGCAGAAGTGATGACAATCTAATAAAAACATGTCAGATCTTGCATTTAGCTGAAGATGTGGGGAGTTTCCCTCCTTTTCTGTCCACCAAGTGTGTATGTACCACTGTATTTAAAGCTGCTCTGATTAATATTTCATTCTATGACAATTATATGAATATGTGTAATGTGAAAGGGGCCACCTATAGTGATAGCCTACAGATAATTATCACCAGACCATAGCTCTCTGCAGGTCTAGGGAGTGTTTTAACGTGTTTCCGTGCATTGCATTGTGTCCAGACGCAGCAGGCAGCTGTTCAGATAAACCCATTGTGCACTACCTGCTCCACATCAGTTCTGACAGACAGACAAAGTTAGTGACTAGCTGGTGAACACAGTGGAGCATTTTGCAGCTTCAGAGTCAAATATTTCCTTCAGGAGTCAAAACCAAAAGAGTTAAAAGAAGAGTGAATGTTGGACTTACATTCATGACACAACTCCAAAGATGCAAAGATTTTCAAGTTCAATTTCAAGTTTAATGTTGTATGGCACCATTTAAACACAAATATAGCTTTAAGTGTTACACAGGATTATAAAACATTAAAACCAAAAAGGATGAAAGAAGGAGAGGAGAGACAACCACGGGCAATAAAAATAGCCTAAGTCTAAGAAAATGAAAACAAAGGAACAGAAATTATTAAGATTCAAATGCATTCCTTCATGAAAGTTCTAAGCTGAAAAACTGTCTTGGATTTTAATCAATAAAGTTTTTCATTTTTCTTTGTTTTGACAATTAAACTACTCCAGTAAATCACAGGTGAGGAAATACAATAAATGCTTTAGCAGGGGGAGTTGCTAAAGTAATCTCAGAGAAAATTAAAACAGCGCTTGTAAGTACTGACAGAGTGTAAGTTAGTGCCCACTCTCTGTGCCACATTTGGAACTTATTATACACTTTAATATGAAATCAATACCTATTGAATTCCCACTTACTTTTTGCGAGAGGTGTCAAATAAAACAATTACTGTTTTGACAGCGTCTGAACATCACTCAGCCAACAAGACCATTAGAAATCAATACTGTGACAGTAATGCTTCATGACCTATGGTAAATAAGTTACTCACCCCACTTATTATTTATAAAGCTTTCACTAAGTGACCACACGCCATTAAATTGAGCTGACCTCAGTTGATAACCATTTTCAGTGACAGATATTAAATTCTCTATTGAACAGACATCAAATGACTCTGTTTTTTTATGTTGTAATGACTCAACAATTAGTATCTGTCCTGATCAGGTCATGACAGAGGAAATGTGATGCTGGACAAGATCAACATCAATATGGAAGCAGCGAAACAGAGAGGGGAAGAAGAAAATGAGCAAACATGGATGTAAATATTATATGTTTCAAACCTTTAAAAAAAATCTGAAGTGTTTCATGTTGAAGGAAATGATTTGATCATGTTTATTAGAACTCACGCTGACGACAGCTCAACTACTGTATAATTCATAACGGAAAAACACAGTAAGAAATATGAAAAGTTCTATCAGACAAACGTACATAAAGAAGGAGGATTGCTTCAAGCATTCCAAGCAGTGAGAAAATTGATTTATGTCTATGCAGAGCATTAGGCAGGTGTGATCCCTAATTCATTTATTTTAATATAAAACCTGTTTCATTCACAATTTTACAGGATGTCACATGTTGAAGATGAAGTGACGGACAACAGGGTTTCAGTTCATGTCATCGCAAAATCACACTGCATAGCAATCAAATAGAAACAACACACCGACTTACATTTTCTGTTTGCCTGGACTGTTTTTTACTGTTTCCAACCCCACCCAAGTCCTGAGCTGTGAAACTACGATGGCTTTTGATATGGAAATTGAACTGCTAATTTGGTCGTACATTTTACTCCTGAGACTATACCCGCTACATGACTATTCAGTGGTCACGTCAAATAGATGAAATATTTAGTAAACATTGACATTTCTGCCATGCAGCTCTTTCATCTCCTTTGAAATGCCAGAGGCAACACTGACAGGATACTCTTTTTTTATTGAGTACTGAGTATTTGTGTAAACTATATTTGGACGTGAATGACGCATGAAGAGTTTAGACTTGTCTTGCACTTGTGCATCTTAGAAAGTGTCTGAGTTTAAAAAGAACAGACATGAGGATAAGTTTGTTGCTCACTCAGAAATGTCTGCCAAATCCCTGCAATAAAGAGAAATAAGTCAAATGTGATCTTGTGCCCACCACAGTGACTGATGCAGCTTTATCTCCCTTTTAGCCGAAACCCTTAACATGTTCTGTGTTTATATTTCATTTTGACACTAATAGCAGCAATTACATTTATATTACAGCTGTTAGCCACACACACAGTGTTTGCCTAATTTAGCTGAACTGAATATTAAGCAAACATGAGAACACTTTCAAATTTCCTGTTTGTAATAAATGTATAATATAAGCCATGTGTCGCTTGTTTGAGAGTCATTGAAAGCCCAATTAACTCAGGATATGTTTGCTTATTTGATCACCTGGATGAGCATACAACTTATCTGTGGTGAAAAGTAAATACATTTACTTGTGTGCTATACTTAAAGCTGCCCTGATCAATATTTTCATACTAATAATGGATGGAGGTGGTTGGTTTTCAGTGTCTTGTACTTTTTTGATCTATGATATTAACTGGAAGATTAAGAAAAAACATATAACAAATGTACGACGTACATACGACCACCTGGAAGTACATGAAATATTGGAATTGAAGCTCCATCTAGGCAAGCTATAATCCTCTAATACAATAATTATCAGTAATTATTATTAAATAATATTGTGTATACTGTACTCAGAAAACATTCTCCCTATATCAACATGTATAATAAGTACTTTTAACTTTTGATTCTATGGTAGATTTTGTGGGTAATACATTTATACTATCATTAAGAAAATGTTTAAATGCAGAATTTTAATATTAATGAAGAAGAATTTTACCTTGTGGTATTGCTGCTACTTAAGTAAAGGCTTTAAGCACTTCTTCTACCACTGACCATTATCTGACTGCATGAATAATGTGGCGTCTGAAACTTAAATATGATAAATTACAGAGAACATGTTTCACTCACTTCACCCTGATTTAGTCTGAAAAAAAAAAATCGAAAGAAATTTTCCTCTCTAGAGTTTCTTCTAACCGCTGTGGTTTGACAGTGACCACTGCACCAAGCTGCTGATGGACTTGTGAATGTCATTAGCTGTATGAGTGCTCCCTCGCTGCACAGAGAGTGCCTCAGTAGTGAGCCAATCCTTAACCTTTTGGGGGTCATTATAGGCAAATAGAGACTCATTTTGATCTTATAACTAATGTCTGGTATGAAATATTCAAGGACCCGAGCCTTTGCCAATTAGCCAAGCTGTAGGCGGTCGATGGTGCTGTTATGACTGTGTGACTTGATGACTATGTGACCACTGCACTGTCCTGGCCGACCACGTTGTTGTCAGTGTCTCTGTCAGGGAGGTAAAAGCACTCAGAGTAAATACGTTCATTTCTCAGAGGATGAAGATTCATTTCACTTCATTCAACAACACGAAGGAGCCATTTTGTTCTATAGCACTGACAGTTCTCATTTTTTATTAGTTAGTGATGAATATTACCAAACAAATATGTAATTAATTAAATTAAATTACTGTTCCACGCAGACAACCTTTGGCCTTCAGAGCCCCTATGAGTCTTTGGCCCTGCTGGTAATCTAGCTGTGGGTCCATAAGTACCAAGCTTTTACATAAAAGTGCATAAACAATAGATAAGTAAACCGAGCAGAAAATGATACAATATATTTTCCAGATGGAAAGGGTGTATGAAGCTATGAACTTTTTATACCTATCTGTGCCCTTACCATCATGAAACTCTTAAGTATCGGAAGTCACAGCAAGAAGAAGTAACAATGTCCTTCACAAAGTAATACCATAAAACTAGATACTCAAGTTCAGTGTTCCAACTGTATCCCTGAACTCACCTCAGCTGGTGGAGGGTGGGGCAGGTAATTCTGTGTGAGAGAGTAGTGACGGTGACTTTGACGTGGGAAAATATCGTGCCACCGCTGAGATTAAACAGCGGCTGAATCAATGGGGAGCGTGCCTCATGAATAATGCATGAGGGGCGTTCCCCCGACAAATCTCTTCAAAGCCCTCGAAGAGGAAGCACAAACAAGAATAAAATATTCAGGTAGAGGTCAGATTACTGGCCTTCGGTCACGAGTGTGAACAGGGAATCAGAGAGGGGATTGGCACAAGGACACTGAGGGTTACGTGCTGGAGATGAATGTGATGTGGGCACTCCTCACTAAAAAAACACTGAAAAAATATTGGATAAAGACATTTTTCTTCCTTCTTACTGTCCCACTGAACTAAAAAAGGAAAGAAAGTTACTTTTTCGATGATAAGACAAGTTTCAAAATCTAAATGTAATCACTATGGCTATTTCAGGATGATAGGTGGAAAACAGGAACACAGAGAGCACCAAACAGTGCACAATAAGCACCTTAGAAATGACAGTGTCTTTAGAGACAACACATTTCCCAACAATTAAGCTACTGTATTATAGGTGAGGAGAGAAATCAACATGTCTCTAGGCATCTTTAAGGCACTGCAGGAGTGCATCTGCAAGAGTTGATGTTATCTACAGTTAGATCTCAGCACAATCAGTGGGTCTGGATCTCCTGCTTTACAACTCAATATAGGCATCACTGATTGCATCAAGGCATTTTGAGAGGCTGCAGAAGTGTGTGAGGATACATGCATCAAAGATCTGTGAAGATAATAAGACCTAGCATGTATCTGACTCCTTCTTATAGCACAGACATACTGTTTAATAAGAACTCAATACGAACTCACAGCGTCTTCTTTTTTGTCTAAAATAAGCTCAAAGGCATCTTGTTATAATTGTCTTATTGTAAAATGAGACACATGCTGTATGTTGCACTTCTCACAACAACAAATCCACCGAACTGAAAGAGAAAATATGTTATTTCTTGCCTGTAGAACAACAAATCAAACTGTTTGTTTCACTGTTGACATTATACTTATATGTCATGATGTGACAATACTATGGTTACAGTTTGGTTAGTTCTAGTTAGAGACAATTTAGTATTAGGGAGAGATCGTGGTGTGGGTTAAAATGACTTCTTTGTTTAAAGGACCTTCGTTGTCATGGTTACATTAAACACTTGGTTATTGGTTATGTGACGTGGAACAATCAAGGCCATGCTTTAAAAAAAACACCCACCCTGACCTCCTCCCTATGTAGACTTTGCCTCTTTATATATATCATCACATGACTACCTCTAATGTTCCTGTCATAATTACTACGGCCACAAGAGGGCTTTGTCACTTTAGCATAAACATATGTTGTTTTGGGGGCACATACTGACACATGTCATACTGTTGCTCTTCTCTGGGGGACAGTCTCACCAAAAGACAGGAGAGGTGAAACATGAAAATTAAAATGGAATTGAGGTGACTAAAAAAAGTGTTATAATTATGAGCAGCATGTGATAAAGTGTCAACTTTGACACCCCCAGTTTAAGCACAAGAAGGTATGATGATGATGGAGGGAACAGTTTGAGAGTGACTTAACTTCTCTTCGTGTTAAGTCTGAAAGGATTTGTTGATGCTCTGTTCTCAGAGATGTTTTCATTTCTGCTGAAAGTAGCTCAGAGTTGCTATGGAAACACGTCAATACTTACAGATGATGCTGAGGGAGGTTGTGCGTTTGTTGGAGACATTCCTCTCAGTACACAACAGGTTCATTGTGTCATTGTGGCAAGCACTAACAAGCAGCCTGTTCATTAACACCTAATTCTGATGAAAGGGCTCGGATATGAAATGAGAAATCCTCTTTTTAAAAAGCGCACAATTATTTTTGAGGGCAGAATTATCAATAATTTTAGGTATGGAGTGGAAAATGTCAGTTTCTTTTCCTGAATTCATAATGATGCGATACATGTAGGCCTATTTATTGGATTTACTGGCACGTTGCCTCTGGTTAGAGACAAATTCTACACCTTTCAAGCACCACTAGCACTGGTCAGTTTATTTGGCACCATATAGTGCAATATGAAGTTAAAGAAGAACAGTTAGCAACAGCTAACACGATTAACAAGCTACAAAAGCTGTCTCATTTTGGATTCTCTGGATTCTCTCCCTCATAGGTCAACACTGTCAGGACAGTTTGCTGTTGGTCAGCGGCCTGAATTTGTGTGTCAAGGTCCAGCAAGTTAAACTCTTCGCTCATGGGCATTAAATTTGCTTCCTCAAGCAGATCCTTTGCTCAGTCCAAACATGAGAGTTCAGTTTGGAAACAGTGGCTGAGGCCCATGTCCATTTTCTGGAACTTAGTGTGAATATACTAAATACTAAATTAGTATAATTTCAAAGGTCATGAATTACCTGTCATGTTGTATCCTCCAGCAGTGACACCTGGAGCATCATCCTGCTCAGTTAGATCTGGTGAAATAATTCAATCCTCCATTCAAATCTGTTGGGAGCCTTGTTTCTGAAAACCACAGTAAATGCACATTGACATTTTTCATTCACAACAACACCCAACAAAAGGCTGACCTTGAGCTTCTATTGATTTGGGATGAATCATGTTTAGCCAGCTTTATGTGATTTCCATTAAGTGTCGACTGTTGGTATTCAAACCCATCGTTTCACGATCAATGTTTTATTATCAGGAGGATGAATATTAGTAGCTGTAGAAACCAGAAGTTCTGACTTTTCCAAATAAGTCTGGGGTGTGATACTGATAGCCCAGCTTGCATTTTACATGCTTGTATTTTTTCCCTATTATTTAATTAAAAGTACTCTCCCTTGGAAATATCAGGTGATATTAACCTGGCAGGCGGATGCACTCTGTGTTCCTGCTGATCAGATTCCAGCGCAGGCAAACACAGGGAGCAGGGCAGCATGGGAATTCACTGCAGCTCTGGCCTTGATCAGGGAGCTCAGCTGTTGCTTTTTAATCATCACTGAACACACCTGAGTTCCATCTCAGTGATCATCCAACTTAATTTAAAGGCTCCAAAAGCACCAGTTTGTTTATTATCAGTCCCTCCTGCTCACATTAATTACCTCTACTCCAAAGTCTCTTCACATTATCTATAAAGACTAATTTTTTCCTGTGTGGTTTCAGAAGACTTAATCGACACAGAACCCATCTTTTTTCCCCTCATTCTTTAGGGCTACATTTTATTCAGTCTGTCCACATTTGTTGTGTTAATTTGTCAACCAATGTCCTTATTAAACTACTTAATCCTGCCAGAAGAAAAAGAAATGCTAGATCAAGTTGGGTCTAGTGAAGAAAATAAGGAAGAGCATAGAGAGGAGAGGAAAATTTTAATAAACATTCCCTAAATAACAGTGTGAAAATATTCCTCCTCTCTTCTCCTCATCAGCCATCCTGATGTGCTTGGCGGCACATGAAATGGTTAAAAATCCACTTATCAAACTAGAGAGATTAACTGTACTACTATCAGCGTATTTTAACTCTAAAACTTTCAACATCTGTCCTACAAAGGGGGTAACGAAGCAGTAAAATGAGAGAAAACAGGGTTTTAGGGCGTGTCCACTGCAGGTGCTGAAACCACGCCCACTCTAATGTTGCAGCACAGTGACAGCATCCTGCTACTCTGAAACATTGTAAAACTAACTGGAGTAAAACAGTCACTTAATCCACCTCCTCTTGATGCCTTTTTAAATTTAAATTAGGCGATGACCAAGCTGAATTTGCTTTACACAAGTATTGTAAAAGAAATATGCAATGCTCTAAAAAGCAGTCTTTCAGCTTTGTTATCCATTTTAACTAGTTTCTTAAAGACGATAAAATATTTTAGCATTTATATTACTTACAGTCCATAGCTCATAGAGATAAAAAGTATTTTTTTGTTAGATCTCTGTCCATCTGCTATTTCATGATAGATTTAAGTTTTAACAGACTTTGTGAAAACTCTGGGTTTTCAAACTAAAATGGGTTTCTGAAGTCTCCGTTTTAGGGGCCCCAAATCTAAGGAACAAAAATGTAGCAACAACAAAGTGTATTAGAGCCTGGAGGGGAGAGTCATGGGGTCGTCAACACCGTGTTTGTGAGACAGGGCCAGATAAGCCACAAGGGACGGTTCCACGGGCAGGGAGCTGACTAAGCCAGTCTTCTCTGCTCCATCCAAACCAATGAAGTGGCAGCAACCAAAGAGGAAGTGTTAACAGACAGAAGGCATTTGAATGTGTTAACATATTGCAATGTGTTAACATAACTCCATAATTAAATTTAGTTAGTGTAAAGCTAATACTAGCTTGGCTTTCTTGCCAACAAGCTTAACTTGATCCAGAAATTATACACATCATAATTTTTGGCATAATAATATGGCCTAATTTCATACTGTAAAGCAAACAACCAGAAAGATAGTTTCACTGTGTAGTCTTTGTGTTTTGTAGGACAAGGTTTCTTCAACAATTTAAAGCAATTTTTGTGTGGACAATTGTACACTTAAAGACAGAAAGACCTCCTACACACATCTATTCACTTTATTTTTCAAGTGTTTTTTTCAGTAGTTCGTTGCTGCAATACATCCATTCAGCTGAGACGAATAATACTGAAAGCGCAGTCCTATAATGCACAACATTCTTAAGCAGGTCAGATCAATAGAGAGTGGTAGGCCTTGACTGAATGGATGAGTATGTGTGGGTTTAGTTGGATAATGCTTTCAGTTCATCGGTAAATGCGTGTTAATTGACTGTGCTATGTCTTCTTTTCTTGTAAAGCACGGCCTTGATGGAAATCACCACCATCTACTTCTTTACTAATTGGTTCTTGCTAATGTCTTCTTTGAGTGACGTAAAAGTGTTGAATATCACGGCTGTTCCTGACACTGAGTAAGAGGTTAGCCAGCCTGGAAGAAGGCAGGAATAGTAATGATGCATATTACAAATGTATGCAGGTGGGGCTCACTCCTAAACTCTGGAGATTTGTTCTTTAACACAAATATTAATATTTACTGTATCTCTTAAAGATACTTGAGTTATTGAATAGCATGTGTTGTCTTCTGGTTTACATAGAGAGGACGTACCTATATATTAATTAGTATTCATCCGTAAGCAACAACACCTCCGCTGCACAGCCGAACTGGTCACCTATTCTCCCATGAGGCCATTGTGCTACGCTTACTGCAAGCTTAAGTAGCAGGTTGAAAAAGCAAGCTGCTAATGAGCTGGAAAATGTGGCAGGTGGACACGGCTTAATGAAACAAAATACTTGACCAAGGAAAGCATTAATGATCACAAGGGAACTGCTTTTTATGCATTTTAATGTGATTGTTAATGATTAGAAGAGAGATGTCTTGGTGTCAGTTCACATTTAAAACATTCCAATAAAAATGTATCCTTTTGTACGACTTTGGTCTTTGTTTTATTTAAAGTTTAGCCAAATTGCATTATGGAATTTAGGAGTAGGCTAATTCTAATTACTTTCATGACAAAGGTCATCTCATTTTAATGGGGAAAACGGATTCATTGGCCGAGCTTTTTGGAGACCCAGCGGAACTTAATATAAATATATTACGAGAAGAAAATACAATCAGTGGCAAAGGTTTGCACCACTTGTTCATAATTCATGATCTATACTTCGATGAATGTTAAAGTAACCAAAGTAGACAAGTGCTACAATGGCAATTAAACACATTCAATCTAAAATAGTAAGAGGAATAAGTTATTTTTTCCTGATGTTTGCCTTGTGTTGTGGAGCTGAATGGCATCCTCATTAACTGTTTTATTAAGCTTTTTAACAGGTTTTACGTTAGTGTGATGCAAGCCAATTCTTGTAGGAGATGAGCATTTATCTCCAGGCTGTCGCACTACCATCCAAGTAACATGATCCATTAATTAAAGATAGTGACGTTTGAACTT
The DNA here is from genome assembly GCF_001640805.2 of Lates calcarifer. Classification (NCBI taxonomy): domain Eukaryota; kingdom Metazoa; phylum Chordata; class Actinopteri; family Centropomidae; genus Lates; species Lates calcarifer. The sequence goes on along the minus strand of NC_066856.1, from coordinate 14,313,155 downwards.
TTGTCTCTGAGAGAACAGGCTGACATCCAGCTTAACTCATCAATTCCTCCTCTCACGTAATGAGATGCTATGTGTCTTCCAGCACAGCCTTTTACAAACTAAATGAAACAATTTGTACTTGAAGAAAAGTTCTGTTTTATCATCAGGATATATGTCAGCATCACATGTTAAGTATTTGTTGTACAGAAAATCAATATGATATTTTTTATTTTCTGTGAGAACCGGCTTTTTTGATGTAGCTTACAATGTGCAGCCTCGATATCTTCCACAAGTCACTGAACTTTTGTCAGTCATTACATCAGTATAAGTTGTGAACAAAATGTAACATAAGAACACTCACTGGTGCTTGTCATGTCATCTCTGTGAATTTGCACTTCAATCTAAAGTAGCAACCCTGTCTCATGGTGACTGACTGTTTCATGTGATTTGGATTAAATGATGAAATGATGAAAAGAGAGATTTTAAGAAAGAAACAGCCTGAACAGATTTATTGACAATTTCTGTGATGAAATATAAGGCAACAGTAGATGAAACAGTGCGTGAGGGGTGTTGAGGATTGAAGTTAAATCAGATTTTAAGATTCATGAATCACCATTTCTTTCCTGCAGTAGCTGGATTTTTAGCAGTTTATACAACAAAAATATATATTCCTTAAAGGTAAAACATCAAAATGTATAAAGCCTTAAAACATAACACATATCCCCACTATCTTCATACAGCATAACAGCACATACATGACGTAGGACTGATCATGATCACAACCGTGGTTGTGTGCTTACAGTATGAGAGTGACATGTGCATTGGTCTCATGCCAGTTCTCAAAACCAGTTTTGTTTAGCACATCATGTTATTTCTTATATTCTCAGTGTATTGCTGAGGTTTGAGGTAACACACCAGGAGAGGGTCTGCATTATTAAATCGCAGCTGAGGGTGGAGAGAATACGTATTTTCTACTTTATAATCTGACGTGTACAGTAGAATCATTACAGACAGTTTGCTCACATACAATTTGATATTTGCTACCTGATCTTTGGCACTGTGGGCCGCTCGCAGTTACCATGCATTTAATGATCGCAGTCACAGTGAGCTGATTGAGGTTGACAGGCTCTGTGGAAAATGGTGACAGTGAGGGAAACTACAGTCCACACACACACACACACACACACACATATACACACACATACACTTGACTCAGTGAGATCCTTGTTGCCCAGCAGGGAGGCTGTGGGGAGAGTTGATCTGTTCTGCTCTGCCTCCAGAAATGCCAGCAGGTCAAAGCCGAGCAGCCCTGAAATCCCATGTGTGGAATGTGCATTGTGAACATTACATACAGGCTGTTTACCGGTTTTACTTTGTGCAGTGCCAGTACAGAGATGAATAGAGGGTACTATTGAACACTGCACTACAAGTTCAGTTCAGTAATGAACTGGTACAGCTAACAAGAAACATCTACGAGGCCATTCCTCTGTGCCCAAAAGCATAGCAGTGAGCCACACCATTGCACTGGGTGACATGTTGTTTCATTAAGATGAACGCAGCCACTACAGTTTATTTTGAGCCAATTCCACACACACGGTATTGGTGCCATAAATATCTGCTAGGGTGCTAAATCCGCAGCTGAAAATAGTGCCCAATAAAATAAACTGTTTACTCCTGTTTGAGTAATTTAATCTACAGTGCCATGAGAATGAAAATGTGATACAGAAAGTTGTTGGATTGTTTGGTGGTGTTACCAGATTTGAAACCAAATCATCTCCATCAAACAAACAAACCAACCAACTGCAGGTAGTTGTGATAGATAATAAAGGCTGCTTAATAAGAACAAGTATATACTGAGTGTGCTCTACATGTCCAGTGTTGTCTAATTGCACTGATAGGGATGTAGGGAAACACTACTTCCTCTCATGCTGCTTTCTGCTCTTTTATGCAAACCTGGAAGTCAAAGCACATGGGGGACTGTGTCCATTCACCTCCATCGACAATGTGCTAAATGCCAGAGACCAATTAGCCTCCTGTGGCCGTCACCGCTGGGTCTTCCACCAACAGAGGCTTAATTCCAATCAAGCATTCCCCTCCGCCGCCTGACATCCAGCTCAGCCTCAAGGCCACCAGACGTCAGCTGCACTGTTGTACTGTTTGTATAACGTGTGACCATTGTTGAAAAATGTGCAGTCAATAAAAATTGTTCCCAGTATAGTAAACTGTATATTCTGGTTTTCAAGAAAGTGACTCTCATTGGTGGACGCAATACACACAGCAACTAAAAGTGGTCCCTGATCTCTCCTGGTTTTTGGACTGATCACGATTGAGGTTGTACTGCAACCTCTAATTAGCCAGCTCCCGTCTGACGCTAAGCAAAACTGAGAAGTCTTTCATAGTCTATATATATCCATCAAACAGGTGGAGGACAAAAAGATCAGACTCAGGCTGTGTCACAGGGGTGTTGTTTGATTCACTGTGGTGCTAATTTCTGAGGCAGTAATTTGTGTTGTCTTATGTGTTTGTGCGACTAATGCAACCACTTTAAAATCTTTAAGACTTTTTTACTGCTTTCTGTCATTATCTGTATCTGTATTTTTAATTTACACTTTAATGCTGTTGTGAGAGTCATCTTAATTTGAGGCATTTCCTGCTAAACTGTGTGATTGGGCAGGATATAACACCAGGAACGTGAAATCATGAAGGTCTCCAAACCTTAATTAAGGACCTATTTTAACTCAAGCTGCAGTGTTTTCTGAAACCTAACCACATTGCTTTGTGCCCCAAACTAACCAAACCTTTACTATAGCGTCATTGCAACATAAATCAGGACTTACTGAAGAGGGAAGATAAGTGGTGTTTCTGCTCCTTTATAGAGGGCACAGACAACTTATTTTATTATTTCATTTTGAGGACTTGTTTAAGAGGAAAATAATGAATGAGACACAAAAACAGATGTGATAAAGTTTACTTTAACTTTATTTCCCTTTATTTCCTAAAAAGCTCTATAAAATTAAATTAATGGCTTTATCAGTGATTTAAAATGCTTTATAGATCAGTTATTGATTACCATTACCACTGATAGGAAGAATTTGGGTTACCAGGTTGTGACAAAATGGTTACAACTAATTAATAAAGCATTAGCAAATCATTTACTAACTATGCCAAGACTTGTAAATCCTTGTTAAACAATGACTTATCTTTTTATGTGTTCCACAAGTGGAGACAGTCTGTACTCTGCTGGCATGATTTCATTTTTCACCTGTTGCCTGTGCTGGACAGGAATACCTCAGTAGCTCTCAATCATGTTGACAAATATTTAATCTGGTTATGACATTTACGATATCAGACATACTCAGTAACATTTACAGAGCAAAGTAATAAAAGTTCTCAAGCAATCATACGAGAAGTCTGAAACAGGTTTTTTTTTTTAACTTATAGGGGAATACAGATTATGATGATTTTCTTAAGCATTCATTGTGGCTGATGTTATGCAGGTTTGTGATTCATTTTAAGAGAAATGCAAACCAAATGAGTCCTACATATGTCATCTACAGCGCAGCATGATGTTCATCTCCTCTGAATATTTTGATGTTCACCCTCACAGCATAATGAAACCGTGAACTACAATCTGATTGGAGGAGGAGGGAGAGTAATAGACTGTCCTATCGTTGCTGTGACTGACAGAGTAAATCAGACAGTGAGCATGTGTCTGCCTCTCAAACTTTAATGAAGGTAATAAATGGACATGAGCAAATTATCCTGCCCCTCTCGCTGTCATGGCCCTCCCTCAACCTCTCACCGCCCTCCCCCCACTTCATCTCCATCTCCATTGGGGAAAATTGAGCGTACCCCATCCAGCTCCACAAGCACCTGATCCGCTAGTAAGAATCAAGGCATCGCCACGGGGCCACAATGAACTTATTGAGCATGTGAACAGATCTGTTGCTCATGAAAGTCAAGATTTCACGAAGATTAAGGGATGCAGGAAGATGGACAAGGTGGATGCGATGGATTTATGTTTTAGCATGCATCATATCACTTTTGTCTTTGCTGCAAATAACTCACAACCTCAAAAACCTACTCAATTAGTCATTGTAAAGGTATTTTGTTACCTGTTACGTTTTCCAGAGTTCGAGGAGTTGTTCAACATTAATGGGGCAAGATCTTTACCCAGTATCTGTAATTAAATATCTTGAAAATCAGAGGAAGACTTTTATTAACATAATTTCAGCTAATTACCCCCGAGAGCAACACTGCAGCATAATTTGATGTCACATTTAGACAATTAGCAAAGCTGCTATTTGCAAAGTCTTTGACCTCCACTGATTCAAAGATTTAAGTTTTGGAACATTTAACAATGATAACCAGGCTAATGAGTGGAGGCTCAGTGTCAACACTGAATGCCACGTCTCAGGCGTGTGCCCACTGCCCGTGGTTAGCATTGCAAAAATATTTTTTTTCAGCACTAAGGAGCCTGCCAAAACTGTCAGTCACAGCTAAGAAATCAGTTCTTGCCAATGCAAACAGCCTGTGACCTTCACATTGAACCTTCTGATTTGACAAAGTTCATCTGAAGCCTTAAAATTAACAGGCGAGGAGAAGAAGTCATGAATAGAATTTCTGTATTGCCCTTACTATCATCACAGTTTTCTTCTCACTCATTCCAATTGGCAAGTTCACATGTTTTTTAGTTATAAACAAGTAACTTCCAGATATCATGTTCCCCTGAAAGAAGCTCTCCTGTACTGCTTTTGAGATGCAGCAAGGTCACATCATAGGTGAAGCTCACTGTGAAGAGCCTGCCAAATTATTTCACGCAGAGAAGAGTGCACGTCATAAGGACAGGAACATTTTTATCGCTAAATCATTTTGACGTTTTTATTCAAATCCTATCCCTAAGCTAAAAATTTGTGAGGCATGTATAACCAGGACACAGCTAGCAGACAGTGAAGGACTTCAATCTGAGCCAAGGCCATCAATATACCATGAGGGCCTGTGGCCAGGTGAGAATACAGATTTCTTGCTTCATGCTTTAATATATACAGAATCGAATTTAATAAGTTAGTGACATGAGACTTAAAACTTGGGATGTTATGTTCGCCATGTGTAAGGAAGTTTTTCTGTGCTTTTACTTTTGCAACATTGGCACAAACTTAAACTGAAAATGCAAATATTGATTGGTTCACTTTAAAGCAATCTTACATGTAATTCATTAAGAGAGATGATGATCCAAGCTAACAACAGGAAATAACTATAATGATAAGACTCAGTGAAATCTCCACTCGGACAGAACTGACGTCTGTCATTTCATTTCCCACAGCTGTTTTATAGTTGATAAAATTGCAAAAGACATTGTTTTTGTGCCAAACTAAATTCAGTAAGCTTTACAACTCTCTTAAAGGAAACAATCCCTGAAGAAATACTGGCCATGATTAATTCAAATTAACATTGACTGGTGACATATGATACTGTAGTGTTTTTTATTCCATCTTATTTTTGTTACAATTCCTCCAGGTCCATCCTGTTAAAGAGCACAGCAATAATGGATTCTGTCTGCTTTATATTAAGCATCTGCAGTGTGCTTGTGTACAAATAACTATAAATAGCTAAGTATTATATCACTTTAATCACAATATGCTTTCTTTTCTTTATATGTTACCAACAATGAGACACAGACGCATTAGGAAACTTGAAACTTTGCCATTTTTTGTAGACATTAAGAAGAAGGATGACATTTTATTTTTGGGTTCAGATGTTCCATGTCGCCATGATTTGCTGTAACAAACCCAAATGCTGATTAATGATGATCTACCGGACAAGGAAAATCTGGTCTCAAGATTTCAACCACTAATATTCTTCCGCTTCCACATGAATGGCAAGACTCACATCAGCTCATCAGTATACAGTGAGATAATTCAAGTAGGCTCTGTGGGGAAAAAAAGAATCACAGCTCTGTATTATTAAAATGTCTGTGTGCCTGCATTATCCATAGTCCTGTGAGCTTGTCTTATGAACACATTATGACCATTAAATGAGGGTGTGGAATCATTCACCTTCATTGTTTATCACCAAGGGGCCATGATATGGTTTAAGAACTTGGCTTCATAAACACAAAGTTACCAGGACTGAACTTTTAAATTCAAGTTTTATAGGGAGATAATATCCTGACATGACGCATTAGAAAGAAGCATAAATCCTTTCGTAACCTCATCAAATATTTACTCATTTTCTCATAGTCTTCTCATATATCTGCAGGCATTACTGCCAACATTAACAACAGAATAATAACTGAATTCCTGAATTTTCCCAAAAAAGATATTTAGCTCCCAACAAGACATCGCTGTAGATTACAACAGATGAGAGCTCGAGCCCTCTCGATTGTGGATCATTGTCCCTCTCAGCTGCAGGGGCTCCACACTCATGTTGCCAGTAACAGTAGTGAGCCAGACAGGAGCAATTATTCACCATAAAGCAATGTAGCGCCGGCTGAGAGTAAATTACCGAGAGAGCCTGGACCAATTACTTGTTGTAATGGTGAGACAAATCTCATTTGACACTACAACACGCTTGCATTGAACTGACCAATAATGAGCAAGTCCTTGTTGCCGTAAAACAGAGAAGAGAGAGAAGAGGAAAACACTCATCCTGGCGATGCATCCTCTCAATTAAAAATTGCATGAAGAAAGGTTTCTGACATAATTACACTTCAAGCTCACTGAGACTTTTATTACAGGCTTTTAATGGTATTTTTCCATTATTCCTTTCTGAACTGTTATAATGCGGTGTAATTTACACCACAGGTCAAAATGACAGCTGGTGGTAAAACGCTGGCTTGGTGAGTCTTTACTCCTCCAGGTAGATTTTTGTTTGATTGAATATCCTTGGGGTATATGAGCTGATGAAATTCAGGGTGAGGTGAGGGGCGCTGTGCCCTCAGTGTCATTAGAGGGGCATCGCTGTGCACGAATGAAAATGTCCTCCCAAAAACACACACACGTCATAACGAGCACTATTAATAACACATCCACCTTTTGGATCATGGGATTTTACCTCTGGGGTCACACTGAGGTATGAACTTTAACTGCATGAGATAATTATTTGCGAAGCTCGACAATTACAACACAGTCTTAGCGGAAAGAGACCATTTCTGTTTGTAACTGGAGTGATGTTTGCTGTCTGTCAACCTTGCCTCATAAACCTGTCATTAATAAGGCAGAATACATTTCACATGGTATTCTAGCTGCCTAAGGACAAGATTTAGCTTGAAATGCATTCACCTAGCCAGGCATCTCCCGACCAATTCATATTTTTGATTTCCAAAATGCCTCTGCACGCAGCTGGATATACCTACAACCAATCAAGCGCAACAAAACCTGCTGTTGTTTGTTTTTCTTTAAGAGAAAATATGTAATCCAGTTTGCTTAATACTGTCACAACATCGGATTCAACAAACTCTCCACATCAGCAGCAGCCATCTTGGTTGTTAACGAAAATGCTTCAGCAGCACTCTTCTGTCACTCATTGTATCTAAGAATAAAATGACAGTGTTACAGCAGTTCTTCACTGAATATGCTAAGTTTGCAGGCACGGCATATAAAACACCAATATGAATTATATGAAAAGCAGCCATATGAAAAGATAAAATTATACAGTACTTGCTGTATAGGAGTATTCTTTAATTCGAGAGGCTGCAGAATCCACAAAGTAATGATGGGCAGTGGTCGTGATGTAAGCATATTTTCAGCAGCTGTGATGCCTGCTAGTGATAATCATTTCTGCTGTGGTGAAAGATAAAGAGGTATTATTGGTGAGAATTGAAAGAGAACCAAAAGATCCCAGGAAAAACATGTGAGCCAGTGTGTGTTGATGAGCTGTCATGTTCATAAACTGATTTAAATGTGATGCACAAATTGAATTTAACAGTCAGGTATTTTAGTGGAGCAATTGCGATTTGCCATAGCACGTCCCAGCAGATGTTACCCATGTCGTCATTGACACAGTCTTTAAAACAGGGTTAATTTTTTAGGGTCACTTGTTAATTTTAGCTCTTTGCAGTTCAGCCAAAGTTTAATCCTAACAATATTCAGTTCAGTACTTCCGAAAACAGCATAAGCAACCATTGCTCCTCCAGAGACAAATCAATGTGTATTATAATGGACCCATTAGCAATTGTTGTTCATTATATTCTGATATCTGAACCATAGGACTGGCCTCATAATTACTAACACTTTCTGCTGCTTCCTCAATAACAACAACAACATAAGCTTAAACAACAGAAATGAAGAGATTTGTTGAAGCACATACCACTTTCTCTTCACACCATATCTTTTATTTCATGCCCTTTACAGTGTGATCATATATCTAACAATGGCTATTTTGTGAGTCTCTGTAAGTCACCGTTGCACAAATATATGATATAATTAGATCGCTTCAAATGGAACACCAGGACATAAGGAAGGACAGAAAGTACATGGGATGACACCCAAGAGTGTTGCCCCTCCACATGTTCCCAAACACTAAGAAAAGGCTTTACTGAATGATTCAGGGCTGTCAGCAGATATGGCTCGCTCAGTCTTTTTTAATAAGCTCAGAGCTCAACAGTACGGCTCACTGTTAGACAGTAATGGTGCTGATTCTGACATAAAGAGTTGTTTGTTGCTCAGCAGTGATTTTTCGGTGTGTGCAGGGGACAAATAAACAAGCGACATGCATTTTTCAAGACTTAAAGCTTCAAGGAAACTATAGGTTTTATGAAAGGGATACAACTTTTTCCATCCTCACACATCTTTAAAGGCTCCAGCTGCCAGGTTGCTGAGTTGTTCGTGGTTGTCTTTGTCTTTAGGATGTTTTATTTTTGGCATTATTTATCAGCTACAAAACGATGATGTCAATGCTTTTCAGCTGCTGAGAGTGTTCTGGTTTTTCAGTCATTTGCTCCCCTGCTGCTTCATCAACACTTCCGCCCTTCAGCATTACCTCAGGAGGAATCTGAGAAGACAAGAGACTTTATTTCAGGAACAGTCACTGTCTGCTAAGATGAACTGTGAACAGCTAAAGATAGAGGCTCTATTTTAGTAACTGGAGATATTAAAGATACATATGAAACAGAGGAGAAGATGAATGATAGGATACTCATTCAGATTGTGGCTGACTACAAAGCAGATTTTATTAAGCATCCAAAGGTTATCTTCAGCTGATGACCCCTAGTGTTATTATGGATGTTTAACTGACAAAGGTTAGTTTGTTGCTGATTAGCAGTTAAGCCGCAAATTTGCCCAACATCTGAGAAACAAGCCTGTCTCTGTTTTTGGTCATTAACCCACTAACACTTTACATAAACCCATTAAAATCTGTGTGTATTGGTATTCCAGGGGCACCCACCAACACAACAAGAACATCTGCAGACTAATAGAAACATTAAAATCGGCAATAAGGAAATGTAAACTAAATACCCAGAACAAAACAAGTGTGGCACTGCTTAATGTTTGATTCTTTGCAAAAGTATGTTAACGATATGTAAAATCCAGAGAGGGATGAATGACTCATTTACTTAACCATGAACAGGATAATATTCAGAATGAGCTGTCTAATCATGTATGACAGGAAATTAATTTCTTCCACAAAACAGATTGTAATGGTCATGCAGCTACTGCTCAGCTAATTTAGAAATATGTTTCAGCTTGAGTCATATCTAATTACCTTTCCTATTCATCACCTGTTTATTTATGTGTCACAACGAAAAGTAGCCGTTTAAAAGGGTTAAAAGAATCCATGAAATCTTATTATCCTGCCACTCACTTTGGCAACCAGGAAGACTGATGGAGGAACATCTCTAATAAAGATGAACAGCAGGAGCCTTTCTTGAAATACCAGCCCAAAACAACCTGCTCAATGAATGGTCTCTTTGTAGGATCAGTGCATGTTTGACCGTGTACAGCTGTAATGATTTGATTTTTACAAAGATTTACAGTATGCACCTTTTTGTTTTGAGAAAAGATGCCATGTGCCACAGGACAATGGTGGAATGGGGTCAGACAGGATGTTACAGTGACTCGCTATTGTAAAGTGATATTACAAGACAGGACAGGGCTAGCTGGTTAACATGCTGACTTCAGTAGGAGAAAAGAAGTCATAAAAACAAAAGCAAAACAAAAGTTAACACTGGCATTGCTTTTCACTGCTGGAGACAGCTTACGGTGAGTAAAGGAATGAAGATGGTGCTGAACTGATACTGTTTCACCTAGACTGATAAATGAACAGCTGTTAAAGCTAATGTTGGCTTTGTAGTGACAGCAAAAACTTATGTATATCACCTTAAAATATTCTAGCAATTCTGAAATAAAAAAGTATTTGTTGTTCAGGTAAAAGTATGTTTTAAAAAGGCTGCAAAGGAACAAAAGGAAATGTGTGTGTACGTAAGTAACTGATGTTCTTTTTTTAAGAGGTGACTGAATGCCCTATTCTGGTAGTGTATGATTTATCTCTGCTTCCAGTGTACCTCCTGCAACAAGAGAAGACAGGTATATCCACGTCAGCAGAAGTGAGATAAATTAACTCTACTTCTATCTTTAGCAGGATTTAGAGCAAGCAGCTGAGCTGATTTATTACCACCACCTCATTGGTGTCAGATGAATGATGAACGTCTAGATATGAAAACTACCACAACAAGACACTTTATAGCCTTGTTTTTCTTTCTTTTCATTTTTTTTATGACCTCCCAACACAGTGGGCAGGAGCATACCGTAATGTGCAGAGAAGTGTGGGATTTAATTGTGTACATATCTGCCAAATTTCCCAAAGTGTCTGTGACCTTCTTCACCGTGTATGCCTGCAAATTTACAGCCACTGTCCTTTCACAGTGATGATTTCATGAGGTAATACAGTGTGCTAATGGATAGATCGATACTGTGACGTCAGTAGATGCATATTAATGGTGCTGTGGCCTGTGTGTGTGCGTGTCCAGTTTAGCCTCGAGACCTACAGTATCTCTAATGATGTGGGGAAAATGACATCAGGGGTCACTTGACAGCCCAATAATGAGTACAGCGTTCAGTCCAAATCCAGGAACATGCTCCTCTACCTCTGGCCTTTGAACCCAGACTGCCATGATGTCTGGGCCGAGAGAATGCTAATTGGGCTCTGATGTACTGCATGGCGTCCACAGAGACAGAGATGGTGAAAGAAAGAATAACATGAGAAATGGGAAGGGAGTGAGCTGCGGACGTACAAGTTCAAAAAGAATAAAGGAATAAAATGTTATGAATTCATGAGACTAGACGTAAGTCTTTGTTCAGAAGGCTTCTCATAGAAATTGTTCATAAGAATGACATTATCTGCCTTCAGCGCTTAAAGCCTTGGCTAGAAAGGTGGGATGAAAAGCAGACATTTCAACCACTTAACAAGGAATGCTGTTGAACTGCTGTCAGCTCTCTCTATTCCCTATACACTAACAGAGAAGAGACTAAGAGACAAAGAGAGACAAAACACACACACTCTCGTTAACTGAGACTCCTGCAAACAAATCGCCAGCTGCTTGGCCTTTATCAAATGCCACATATTCTCTAGTCATGTGGCCCACTACCAGTATAAATACAAATACAATCTGTTAGACCTGTAGACAGACTTTATTTGCAACATGCTGCTTGACATGCATCAAAATACCCATACCCATAAGTTTCCATGTAAGTGTACACACCATACCAAGATATGCTATTGTCCTGTTTCCCAGCACTATGTACTTCAGCAGCAGTTTTGTCACATCCTTGCTACGTGCTGACAACCCCTTTTGACTGTAGTTTGCATCTTATGTGTTGTTTGGGTGTCAAGAGATGTGTGACGCAGTGTGTGTTGCACTTAACAGTAGCTCAAGTCAGCAAACTGCCTTAGTAATGTCAGTTACACAACAATCTACTTCAGGTTTGCTATTGATCATACCAGACTAAGTGAGGCTGTAGCTACAAAACCCCTGAGTGTGCTGAGCTGAGCAAGGTTGGCCTCTGTTGCTCTGCATTCAGAGTTTTATATGTGAGAGGATGAATGTGTCATTTTTTTCTTTAACAAAAGTTAAATGGTTTCACCTTGAGGAGACTTTTTCATGTTAACATCTGGTATGAATATGGTTTCACTTAAAGAGACAGAGACACAAACTGTGGGTGATTCATTGCCCCAGTACTTCTGTAATGGCTAGTTACAATTATAGGATAATAATGCCAAGGATATTTATCTAACTTTAATCATGTCTTAGTACCATAACAACAATCTTTCCCTAGCCTGTGCAGACATTATACAGATGTTAACATTGGACGGTTGGACAAACCCCCTGAGTATATTTAATTGAGCGTGGGCGCATTTTGTTGCTAAAAATATTGCTAAATTTCTTCTTTCAAAAGTCAAGGGTAGAGATGTCCATGTTCACGAATGATGAGAGTATAAAAGCTGTTTCAGAGACTTTTTCACCCTGACATGAATCAGATTTTTGCCATTTTCTCTGGCGATTTAATATTGGTTCAAAGTGTTGGTGATTCACAGTTTCAAAAGAAAAATATTAGCAACATAACTGTTCTTTGTGGATGCAGTGTCTAAAACCTCAAACCAAATACACCTGACCATGTTAACGCTCATGGAAAAAAATATCTCCTCACTTAAACTTAAACATGACGAACCCCAAGTCCACTCACATGAGAAATTTCTTTTTCATAGAGGTCTGACATTAATAAAGTGACATATTTCACCCATGTAAATACAGCAATACTGTTCCACAATGGCTGAACTTTTGCACTGTTGCTGCAGTCAGTCAAGCAGGGCCCAGGGGGCGGCAGTGATGAAAGGGCTTCATGTGGATTCCCCCTCCAGAAAGCTGTCACTCACACAGCCCCCAGAGGAGCAGGGGGGATCCTGGGTTGAAGCTCGGAGTTTGGGCTGTGGAGTATGACTTGAGCGTGTGAGGGAGACAGTCTGAGTATTTTAGGCAGCAGTTTGCCAACAGCAAAGTTAAAATTGACTGAAATAGAAACACTGGAATATACCACATACATTTTAATATATTTACTGTTTGATCAACATGTTTGTGTCTTATTTTATCTCCTCTTAGCTTCAGAAATACGAAAGATTCAAGGTTTGATTTGATATCATGTGCTCATATGTTACACATTTTCCTGTAGTTAAGTTTTTGCTTCAAACATGGTTTTCTGCTTGGGGTTTCCAACTTGAATTTGGGGATTAATCCTGAATCCTTCTAGAATGTTTGACAGGAAATACAAAAATGCAAAAACACTGCACTTGTGCACAAAATAATAAAGGCTCCTGGCTTCAATCACTGGCCTTCTAAAATCTTTTTTAGTCAAACTAAAGCGTTTGTGTTTCCCTTTCAATGACTTGCTTAAACTATAATCTTTAAACTCACTCTACAATATTCAGAATTGTGGATTTTTTTTGTCTCTTCCACATGCGTCTTGACTCTTGCTGAGCTGTGTGATTCATTTGTGAAAGCATTAGTTACAGTGTGCGTGCCCGCCTCTGTCTTTCTTTATGTCTGTGCAGTTTTATGAATCACTACACATTACTCAACCTCTGTTTTCCTCTCCGAGAGCCTATTTATCAGCCCCTCCCTGTGGCTTGCCATCTCAGCCAGTAAAAGACAACATAGCTGACACTAAAGCCATCTGAGTGAAATATATCCAGCATGATCTTTTCGGTGACCAGGAAGGCCCGCCGGCGCCCCGCCCACTCCCATTGCATCCTCCTTGGATTGGTCGCCTAGCAACACTGGCTGATTGGGTTAGCAAGGTTAAGAAAGGGTCTGGCACGGGTCGGAGGAATCAGATCACTCCCATTGATCATCCTCTGTGTGCGCTCCTCTGAGAGCCAAGGCCGAGGCCACAAAATCAAAGCCCTGCCATCGTGTCTGAGAGGGGGTTATTACGCACACAGGAGAGCAGACAGAGACACGGCAGGCTTTGTGTGCTTTGCTCGGTCTGACATCCCATACCACACATCACAGTGTGATGCTGCGACTGCTCACAGTCCCAAGTGATATGATTGTAATTGAAGCCTTAAAAGAGATTCCAGGCACTATATAGGGCAGGTGTGGAGAGTAGGGGACTACAGACAAGCCATCAGTGTCGAGAACAGGTCCAGCTCTGCCGTGACTTATTATCAGTTATTATGAGATATGGAGGATCTATTTAAAGCCATTAACTGTAATTTGGATTGACAGAAATAGAAATAGAACAGTGTTGAAGGTGGATGGTGGTATTCCAAATGCCACCTGCTGCAGCCACAGTGTGGGAGTCCCTGGGGTCTCAATGGGATCTCAAGCCTCAAACAAGTGTTGCATTTTTATCATTACCTTATAGTGATTATAGCATCATTAGACTTTTAATAATCATGTGTAATATGTATATTTGACACCCTGCTCCTCCTTTTCAAAATAGGTTTTAAAGTGGCCTCTGAAGCTAATGCTTTCCTGCCACTCCATCATATAATTAACACTGCTGCGGTGTCATTCAACACCAAGGCAATGTTTACAGAGACCAGCAATGTTGTTCATACAATGAAAGTAGACCCTTTTCACAGCAGATATTTTGTCTTTGCACGGCAGGAAAAGCACAGGTGTAACCAATAACATTAACAATGACTCAGCTTCGTTTTGTGCCACAGTAAACCCCAGTGACTAATGCTAAGGCCCTGTAACTAGCTTACTTAAATGGAATACAGTTGTTATTGATATAAATCACACCTGTGCTTTTCCTGCTGCAACGTGTCAGGTGAGTGAAAAAAGTCTATTTCCTGGTTAAATATTTGGCTAAATAAGCATTAATGTGCAACAAGTTAAAGCAAAATAAAACAAAATATAACAAGGCGGGGTCTAAAATTCCACAGCACAGTAAGTTCTTTCTATTGAGTCTTTTATTTTGTATCACAACACCAGAAAGAAAGCACCTCTGTATGGGGCTGTTAAGGGTCATTATCGCTTCCTGAGGAACAAAGAATAAGCTGTGTCAAGACAAACTGAAGCTATCAATAACTTTACTGAAGATTGTCCCCTGGACCTGCCTTTTGAATGTTCACAGGGACCTAAGGGACCTATATTTTTTTAAAAATTGGAACAGCTTCAAAATACTGTATAAACACAACAACCTCCTGATCCTAACCCTAAGTTCCCTCAAGTGTAGGCCTAGTACATTAAGGTCATTTTAGTGTCATAAATCTGAATGGTGCAAAGGTACTGCTTCACCCTGGCCTGAGACTATTAGGAGGCCATCTTTGACCATGTAAATGCAAACTTGTTCATTACCTTTCATTAAAAACAATAATAAAAGGTTGTGGTTGTCACAGGACTAAACTGCACTGGGTTTTGAGGGATTTCTGGAGGAAAAAAATGCCCCTGAACCCTTCCAGTAGCAGATACCACCTGAGTCCTCAGATTATTTTATGTATGAATGGACATAAAAAGGTATATTTTTATCTTAAAACATGTGGATATATGTATCAGTTCCTTCTTTCTGTGCATGTTCAGTTGAAACCAGCCTGCATCAGCTCTTTTGCTTCATGCGCCGACGTTGTTTTTGGCACAAGGTGAGTGTACCAGTGTTGAGACTGGCCAACTGTTCCACCAGTACTTCAGGGCTTTGGTGGTGACTGCTGAAGTCCTGGAGAGGTGTAAAGTGCAGCGAGGCAGTGTGTGGCGCAGGCTGGGTGATCCCTCCCACGTCCTTTTACTCATGCTGTCCCGAGGGGAGGTAGACACCCAGCCAACTGGTGTCACTGTACCCCTGCCAAACTGACTGAGTCAGTATGAAACTGGGGCAGAGATGTGGGTCTGTTGGTCTCCTCATCACCAGCTTATCCTTTGTTTGTCCGGTTTACTGACTTATTTTGCAACATCTTGTAGTTATTGACCATCCACATGGCTACAACACATAACACCCACACTGATGGAGAGACAAAAACTAACACATACTCCTCAATTTTTTTAATTCAACCTTAATTAAATGAGTTTTTTCAAGCTGTTACGTGTGCATGTGCTTTCAGAGTGATTTGCACTATGTTGCTTTATTGTATCTGATCGTGTGTGGTCTATTTGATGTTTCACACTGTTAATTTTTCACCATTTCTGATGTCCAGCTGATTTTTCTCTTAATTTCTTATGTAACATCCCATTCAAGCTGTCGAGGGAAGCTCTATGTCCAGTGATTTAGGTTCTCCTCACTCGTTTTCATCCTCTTAATGTGTCTTAACGTAAAGACTTATGGTGATATTGGCTTCAAAGATTAGACGAAATTTTTGTTGTTTACAAAAATTTATTCATACAAATCTTACAACACTTTTTTTTAAACATTTATTGACTTGACCCTTGCAGATCGCCATTTGAAGTAGTAATCTAATATTCACTTTCTACACAGTAAATATATATATATATATATCTTTGAAGATTATTTCAATTTAGTAAGGCTATTGGCGCTTTCATTATCATACATATAATGTTTCATGGAGAGGGGAAATTGATCCTTCCCTCTGTTTTCACAAAAAATCTAATCTAGTGCTCTAAAAACAAAGTGCAAAAGAAAGCAGTGCAAGCAAGAACGCTTGACGTCTTTAAGCTTGATGGTACTAAAGGTCCTATCAACTGTCTGTGCAACACAAAAACAACAACAAAAGGGTGAAATGTAAGCTGATGATGTGCAGCATTGTAGGGCCACTAAATAGCCATCTGTGATTCATGGCGATTTTAAAGTCGATGCAAGGCACCACAGCCGCAAACTGCTTCCTGCGTCACAAAGCCTAGAGGAGAATGCAAAATTAAAGAAAGATTGATACAATAAACACAAATCGAAGAAGTTTACCCTGCTGTTTGTTTCCTGCAAAACTGTGCCTGACGTATCACTATAGTTTCCTCAGGAAGTGGGAAGAAGTGGACATGCTACTAAGCAGTTTTTAATGTTATTTGTTGTTAGTGAGTCTGGTTTTATAAACTTTCCCTGTTCCCTCAACTTTTTAAAGCCCACACTTGCTTCCTTTATTAGCTTTCTCTTAAAGTCTCTAACTGTGTTTGGTTCTTGTATACTTTCAGCTACCCCTCCCTGTTCTGTAAATTTAATCCTGTCAATTAAATTGTGCTAATTATGGCAGTTTCTCGTTGCCACACTGCAGATAAAGGTGATAGAAAATGACCACTTTAATTGTCCAATCACAGCTTTGTCTCCATATACAATTTAACAGTGGGTTACAAAATCTCCAGTTGGTTAAGTAACAGAGGCTAAACATTAGACTGAGAGATATTCTTGCCAGCAGTGAAGTACATTCAGAGTAATTGTTGAGAGGAGAACAAGGTTCAACATACAGCTCGTGTGGAAATGTCAGTGAGGAGAACAGAACACAAAACAACATCTAGAGATGACAGGTATATGTTTGCAGTAGTCAGAAAGCAAGCAAAACCATCTAGTTGGAGTCGTCTGCACAGATGCGGTGGCTAGTGCAATTACTTTAATCATGCAATCTACTGATTTTCTTTTTTTTTCTTTTTTTTATACATTGGTTCACATGACAGAAAAGGGAAGCACAATAGACCCAGAAGGTTCAAACACAAAAGTTCAAACTGCCTCATATGTCTCTCACAAAGAACAAATCGATGGGTAAGTTACCATGTAACAAGTATCATTTCTTGTTGGGTTTTTTTCATGCTTTTTAAAATTTGCCTGATGGTGCTTTAAATGTTAGTGATACTTATTATATGGGCAGAGAGACATGAGAAAACCTTCAGCAGAATAAGAGGTTTCCAAACACACAGAAACCAGTTGGATAGAAACACAAGATTGGCACTTTTACATGAGTCAAAGGTGTAAGCTCACTCTGTAAACACTGCGGAAGAAAGGGACAAGAAAAACCTCAAAAGTACTCTGGTCCTCATCTCAGATTTGGGATTTTTTTTAACTTAAAAGATGGATAACTGGCATTTTGAAAGCCAGCAGGGCTCACATCTGGTCTAAACCAGATCTGATAAAATAGTTTTTGTCATCCATAAACAGGATGCTGATAAATCTGTATCTTTCTTATCAATCAGCAGTGATATGTATAACATATCAGTCAAAGCAAAGCCTCTACATTCAGCCTGTGAGCAGGAGGCTGGGATTAAAGGTAAAATCTGTGAGACTTCTAGAGAGACAGGAGCACAAATGAGGTGGAGGAAGAGTTGGAATTTGAGTGTTTGGAGCGAGATCACAAGGTTTAAGAGTTAAAGGTGAGAGGAAAAAAAGAGGGTGGGGTGGAGGGGTGGGGGTGGGAGGGGGCATGAGACGCCCCCACCCCCTTGCGAGGAGAAAACACAGCCTCAGGAAAGAGCCTGAAACTCACCGGAAATTCGGGAGAGAACTGTTTCAGCCAGTCTCCCAAAAAAGCCTCAAACTCATCCCCGTCCGGGAGGGCATCAAAGTCTATGTCTTGTAGGATATGGTGAAGACCTATGTCTTCAAGGCTGTTGTGAATAAAGACAACTAAACTCTTAATGTCACTTTACAAAAAGCAGCATTCAATACATTGATTGTCTTTTAAACTATTTATTTTCCTCACAATCATATCTCTTCACTGTTTAAAAGACATGGGCTGTTGGAGCATATCATCATGTGAACAATTGTCTCCCCTCAATAAATAGGTCTAAAAAAAATAAATCAACGAATACATAAATAGAGGCTATTTTTTTAGAATGAACAAAAATTAGTCCACAAAGTAGATTTATGTGTCCTCAAGTGCTTTAAGTACAAAATAAAAAACAATATTATTATCAAAATATTCATTTTAATGGCTTACTTCATACATAAATACATGTTTAAGAACACAAAAGCGATCCACTGATTGTTCAGATCTCAAAATGACTTCATCTGGGGCTGCACACACTTAAGGTTTTTTTTGTTTGTTTGTTTGTTTGTTTGTTTGTTTGTTTGTTTGTTTGTCAGGAGGGGAGAGGGTGGGAGAGGATGCTACAAATATGCCAGCCGGCGTCCTTTGTTTCTAATTCTCTGTCTATACCTTTTCCCAAGGACTGCTGCCAGGTATTTCTTGACTGCCATTTGCTTTCGGTAGCGGCTGTAGCTGTCTGTGAAGATCCCGTCTGAGTGTCGCTTGGACAGGGGCTCTGAGCTGTCGTCCAAAGCTTTCCCCCCACTACGAGGGAGAGAGGGAGAGAGAGAGAGAGAGAGAGAGAGAGAAAGAGAGAGACAAGGTAAGGGTTTCAACACAGTCACACTGGATGCATGTGATGTGCATTCACATGACCTCTGCATGTACAGCCTGTGGTGCTGAGGTGAAGAGCCTGGATACTTAAGTTTAGGATCTAAGTCACCATCTCAAAGGGAAAATAATTAAACAATCAGATTCCCTATTGTGTTCACAACAATGCAGCCTGGAGTGATGTACAGGGACCACATGTGTGACCTTATTTTAGAGCATCTTGAAGATAATAATCTGATTTATTTTGCTCCAGGACAAAACCTATAAGTGCACTGTCATTCTGCAGCACAAATCTCTTCAAAAAGGGCTTTTATTTTGAAATCCTATTGTCTCTTTGTTTAACTTTTAGCCCATCCCAGGACAATTGTGTACATATTCTCGACCTGCAACAAGGCCTGCTCACAAACCTAGAGTCATTGCACTGGGAGCCACTGGGACTCAAACCTATAAATTATTCATATGGAAATAAATTTAAGCCTATGCGGGTTAATTCTTCCCTCAGTGCCTTAACGACACAGCAGCTCTCAGAATGACACTTCCCGAATCAATCAAGTGCCCGTTTGTGCCTCCCCCCTCCCCTCCCATCCTCCCCTCTCTCCCCGGTTTTATAGCGTTAATAAAGGCTGATTCAGAGGGGCGAGGGCGCCAGATTTAGCAGCACGCTGCGATGTAATGGGGACCACAGACATGTACAGTATACGTGTAACAGCGTGAATTTAAAAGGAAATCACACATAAAGAAACAAACGCACATACAGGACAGGAAACATGAGATAGAAAAAAGAAGAAGGTGTCAACCAAGAAGGTGTTCTTACCCTACACGTTTTGCCATCAGAGAATGCAGATATTTCCTTGCTGATAACTGACCCAGCGCTTTCCTGTAGGCTTTATTAAACATGCCGTCTGCATGCCTTTCCGTTCTGGGATGATAGATATAGCCACACAGTAAAAAAAAAAAAATATCACCACACACCCAGAGGCAAGAGGCAAAAATGTCAAGTAGTTGCACTGCAAAAAATAAATCTATCTTAACAAGTGATATCGGGCCTTAAAGTCACTTTTTATGAATGACATTTTTAAAAATCTACAAGTAGCCTGGTTTTGAGATGATTCCACTTTTGTCTAATAATGATTTAAGGATTTATTTCATCTATTTAAGGAGTTTTGTTTCACAATTTCGTCATTTTAGCAGAATTTTTAACATTTTTTAGAGATAACTATAATTTTAGGACTGTGATAAGGACATTCCAACTCCACGCAGCCAGATTTCATTGGCAATTTTCTTGCAATTGAATAAACGTCAGTTCTTTTTTAATAAAGCTGGATTTGAACTTCCCCTGGGAATTCAGACTAATTCGGAAAAAAACTGCTCTAAAATCAAATCAATAAATAAAAAGCAATAATGACTCTTACTTACTGACAAGATTTGGACAAAATTCACACAAAAACATACAACATACACGGACAGAAATAGGACTACAGCGATGAGATGTTCAACATGGAGGTCTCCAACGTTGAGGGGTTTGTTTTTTTCTTTTTTTCTTTCTTTCTTTTTATTCTTTTTTTTTTTTTTTTTTTTTTTGAGAGAGTGGTTGGGGATAAAAAAAAAAACGGAGATGAGATAGTCACCTTTTCTCTGGTGGGTAATACAAAGTGTAGACGTCGTCAGCCACAGACGCAGGACCCCTCACATCCATTTGGTCTCTGTCATAATCCAGGGATGGTAAGGAGTTTCCATCCTCATCGTAAACCTCACTGTCAAGTCTGGATGGAGGAAAAAAATCACACATGTTTTAACATGTTGCAAGAACTGGTTTAGAATCTTAAATTTTAAATAGAAGCATCATTATACATGATCATTTCTACACAACTTTCTTTAAATGTTCAACAAAAATGCATTGTTCTAAAAGACAATCTGAGCTTTAAGACCAGTTTTCTAGAGAAACTCTTCTATTCATTATCTAATCACATAAATTGGTCGATTAGTGGCTGCTGGACAGATTGAGACACTGTACTCCACTGCCTCAGGAGCCTAAATCACATTACAGCCGCTCCCTGGTGAATGTTTCTCCGCAATTATTTCTGTGTGAGCAGCCCTATGGATTGGCTGTCAGATGCTGTTATCCAGTAATTCAATAGGCTATTATAGCCACAGATATAACTAACTGTGAGGCAGATATGGTCTTTACCCTGTGCCCCGCTGCTGCTGCTGAGTACAATAATGACACTGGCAAACAAAGAGGAATAAACACCTCAATGAACACTTCAGTGATAAGTAAGGAGTGTACATACCTAACACTGGGAAAGCTAAGCCCCACAGGTGAGCAGTTGACGCTGTAATGCATTATGATTCCATAGATGAGTAAGGCTAAAGTCGCTTTACTAGACATTGTCCTGCTGTAAGAGAAAAAAAAACGACATTAAGTGAGCACAGTAACTGTTAGTAACTTTAACACCACACCTGTGAGTTTCTAGAAAACAAAAACAGCCACACCTGACTTTTACTCCACTTTTACGCAGCGTAAAAACGCAGCGAAAAGTGCCTCCTCTTACCAGTTGCGAGATCGCTGGACGCGATCCGCTGAAGATCTCAACTGGGAGAGTGAGATAGGATCTCTATCTCAATCTCTCTTTCTCTCTCACACACACTCTCAGTCCTCCTCCTCTTCCTCTGGTCCCTCGGCGAAGCGCCTCTTCAGTCTCCTTTTGTGCTTCTTAACCGAGCGTGCAGCCCTCGGTGCGCCTGCAGTTCTCAGTTCTCGGGGATCTCTACGTGCCGGACTCTGTCATGGGCGGAAAAGAGGAGCGCCAAACATTTGTCTGCCGAGAACTTTCCCTGCGTCCTGTGAACTTAACTCCCTCTTGGTTTTTTATTCATGAATCCGAAAGGCATGCCTTTTTCACTTGTCACGTAGGTAAGGGGGTGGGGGTTGGATGGAGAGGGGGGAGGTGGGCGGCTGCGTCATCGCCCCTCTCCCCTCCTCTCCCCTCCTCCTCCCCCCCGTCCCATTGGAGTGCATCCTTCTTCCGCGTCAATGAAAGACCCCGAGCCAAGTCATAAAAAAAGAAGAATGGATCTTGCATTCAAACATTATCATTAATTACCCCGTGAATTAATACCAATATCTGACTTGACGCCATAAATAGGATCACGTGGCCTGTGGAGGCCAGGTGAGATGGGAGGGAGTCCACCTCTGCTAAAGGGCAGAGGTCAGGTTCGAGTTTGAACTTGAATCATGTATCTCCAAAATAACTGTTATTAAATATAGGTTTGATTTCAGCTTTGTCATAACACAGTTTTCAAGTAATCCAGTGGGTTTTCAGTGGTTTGTTTAGCTTAAGAAATAGCTGAATTTTCTCAATCCATAACAGAACTATTAATCTGATAATACAGAGATACATGGTTTCAATAGGAAAACACTGAAAAGCTGGTGTATTTACATTTTATATATTGAATATTAGCAGTTTTCTTGTGGAGCTGTCCAGTGCTGAAATGAGACCGACAGCCTCTCTTCTAGTAAAACTGAAGCACCAAAGAGATGTCAGTGTGTCAGCTGACTTTATCTACCACAGTATGTTTATTTACTCTTCCCATGTCTTCCCTTCTTACTCCCACCTTTCTAGAGGTCAGGGAACCAAACACCCGTCATATACAAAGCTTGAACCTGAGCTTCCCGGTTGAATAATGTCTCTTTCATCTCATTGTTGTCTCATTGTCATATTATTAGCTAAATGTACTTAAAGTATCTGAAATAAAAGTATTAGTTCAGGAAAATGGCTCCCACCAGTGATAAACTAAACATTTTACTGTTGTAGCTGCTCTAGATGGAGCTGACTTTATCCACTAGATAGTTAGTTTAGTCCCTTGGCTCTCAACTGAGGAGTGCTGCCTCCTCAAAGGAGGCCTGAGGGGTCTTGAGATGATGAATGGCTGCAGTGAAGACAAAGCACAGACATTTGTATTCATTGCTCAAATCTTAGTTTTTTTGTGAATAATGGTTGCAGGAACAGTTAAGAGGGGAAATCTCTCTCTAAATGTGATACAGCTCTCCAACTATAGACACAGCCTTTGTGTAAGAGGTCACAAGTCCAAAATGTTGGGAACCACTGATTAAATCTCTAACAATGCATTGTGTTGTGTAAGGTCATCATACTGTGTGCTTTTAGGTAAAAACTCAATCTGAAAATGAATAAGTAACTACAGTTGTCAGATAAATGTAGTGAAATGTAGTGAAGATGAAGTATAAGGTATTATAAAGTAGGAATACCAAAGTACAAGTACTTCAGAATTGTCCCTAAGCACACCTAAAACCATTTTCAACTGTTGTCTCTCTTCTTCACGTTTTCGCATGCACTCTCACACCTGCGTTAAGGCCTGGACAGTATTGATTACCAGCAGTGTGTTCTTTCCACACAGGTATTAGGACCATGTGTTGAGTCTTTAGTGGGTGATTCAGAGCTGTCGATCCTTTTCTGGCTCTGACGTCATGTGACGGTTTGCTTAGCGCAAAGAAAGACTTACTCTGAATTCTTGAGATGTTGAGGGGAGAAAAAATCTGGATAAAACAGCCTGGAGCTGAGTCCTTTTCTTGCTCTGAGAGAGCACTGCACCCAAGTGGTTGTGAGAGGGAAGTGCACTGTAGTGCAACCAGCAGACTCCAAGCTTTTGTCATGTCATGTACCCCAGGCAAACAGAACAAAATGTTATCAAAGCTATGAAAGAAACAGCATCTGAGAGGACTGTGAGGTTGAATGTCACCTAATACAAAATAACATGAAAGTCTGAGCTTAAAATTGAAATGTAACGTTTACATAATTGGCCTTTTACTGTGTTTAATTGTGAAAATGTGGTAGATGTTGTGACATCTTTCTTCCTTTGGACACTGGACTGTGGAAAATAATTATGATTAACATAAAATAATCATATAGTCATTCAGCTTTGTTCATCTCTTAATGACATCTTAAAAAATATTTGTACTCATGTTAACAGGATATCACTTTTTCTAAATCTAATTACTGAGAATAGATACAAATATTTACCCAGTAATCACCTGATGCTTGACTCATCGCACCATGTAAGTGCCTTCCTGTAATAATCATAGGGGAATATTAATAAACCTACTTCCCTCTGCAATCGTTTATAGGAACATTTAAATTTTTTATGGAGAGTTGTTTGAAAGAAACTTACTTGTCACTTTTCTGGCCACACTCTCATTAGAATAAATGCACGTGTTGATGTATATAAAATCATTTTCTGGTAAGTTTTAACACGGCCTCCTTACAGTAACTCATCAGTGATGTTGTCACTGTCTGTAATATGAAAATATGTTCTCCTGTTTGTTCAGATGGGTCTGCAAACAGCAACATCCTTAAATTCACACTGTTTAATATCTTTTGCTTGGAAAGAGAGCCGTGACTAACCATGCCAGACCGTACAGTGTGTGACTGAGGTTTATCACACCGAAGAAGACAGGAGTAGAACATATGACTCATTCTAATTTTAGCACTGTTAGCTTTTTATATCGCCCTCGGGTGTTGACATGTGGTGTTTAAACAGTTTTATTGAAGTTGGGGTCTCATGACTCAAGTGCTTTAATACTCAGCTTTTACAGTGCAGAGTGTTGACAGAACATGGCTTTTTAAATCTAATTTGTGAGGTGTGTACATGTCTGTCTATGTTTGTGTGGATGAATTTTAGTTTCATTATAGTGGGGATATAGTGGGCTACATTGTGTTGACAGTTTGACTAGTTACAGCACTGTTTGATGGTTAAGGTTTGGTTAAGGTAGAATTAGGTTTAGGTTAAGGTAAGGTTGGGGTAAGGGAGTTAGGGGGAATGAGGGTTAAGAGGCTAGGGAATGCACAATGTCAGTGAGTGTCCTCGCAGCTACAGAAAGACCAATGTGCATGTGTGCTTGTATTATGTTGTAGGGACATGAATCTGTTAAACAGTCACATTATGGGGACTTGATGCCATTAAATTTTAGGGTGACGGTTTAGATTAAGATTAGGGTAAGGTTGCTGCTGTGGATGTTTTTTTTATATTGCTGTTTATTGCTCATTGCTGTAAATCAAAACTGTTATTGTCACATATTTTACATAAGAAAAGAGGAACACTGCCCTGCTTTCAGCAGTGAATTTTAGGTAATACAATAAATGAATTATCATGTATAAACTCAATCAATGACCTGTAAACTGTATGAGACACAAACGTGCAACTTGTATAAACCTTCTTACTGCCTGAGGTATAATCAGGTACATATTGTTTTAAGATTACAGAAAATGGTAATCATCCCAAAAAGACAACTGGATTAGTGTTATTTAATTATAATATATGACTGAAAATTGCATGTTGTTTGCCAAGTAAGTAGAAAGCCCTGATAGAAATGGTACAATTAAGGCAGGATATATAATCAAACAGCGTCTGTAAAGGAGGGAGGAGAACTGCTTTATTGTAATTACAGGGTACACACTGAAGAGGATGTTATCGCCAGTGCAATAAGAAGCCTTTCAGTGTTAACACACATTGGTACAAAAGGCTGTTACACCAACACAGAAATGTTTACTCTATTAATTGGTTGCATTTGGTCTCTAAAAGAAACAAGCAGAGATAACTCTAATCAAATTATTATTTTCTCAGAAGTGAAAAGGCTCCTCTGGGGGAGGGGGCAGGCTGAACTGCAGATGAACGTGTTCATCATCACACTCAAAATATCTGCAATATTTCCATCCAGTCCATCAGTAGAGAACAAGACCATGTCTGGTTCAATATTTCATCTAACATAACATAACATAATGTAGCTTCAGTGAGGGGTTGGAATAAGCAGACTGTCAAACACTGTGCTCACTATTGTGCTATTTAATAAAAGATATTAGGAAAAGTCAGAGCTTAATTCAATTCAATACAACTTTATTTATCCCTGCAGGGACAACAGTACACAGCGACATACCACAACAATAAATAGGATTTCTTTAAAAATCCATTGTTCATTGCAAAGCCAAAACAAACACAGGCTTTAAGCTTGAAATTATATGTGGAATTAGTGAAAAAAAAATCATTAAATAAATATAAACACACACAAAATGAATACAAATCAAGAATTTAGAAAACTGGCAAACAATTACTATGAGATCATGTAAATATTATAATAGTAAATCCTATCATGTTCTCTGATGTTATTTCTGATATATCTAAATTTAATACACCAACATGAATAGAATCACTATAATACCTCATATTATGTGAATGGTACCACACAATAATTACGTTGTATCTATGGCTGTAAATGTAATACTCATAAATGTCAATATTAAAATATCGATTTGTGTTTGCAGGTGGTATGTGTAGTGCATCCCTGAGAAATGATCTGTTCTATAATATGCAGATGTGCACGGACAGCTGCAGTATCAGCGTTACAACCAGCAGAGGGCGTTAGAGATCTGTGTTTGTGTCTGAAACCGGTACAGACTGAGGACGCTCTGAGTCCTCCTTTTTGTGCATGAAACCATCCTCCACTCGCCGGTCCACTCTTTCTTCTGCTCTGACATTAACCCTCTGTTTTTTTCAAATCATTATTTGTTTTATTCGGCCGGTTCTGCGATCGCCTCGTCCCCCCCCCCTCGCTGTTCTCAGATCAGCTGCACCGGACGGATCCGTGTCTGTATCTCCAGCTGTGTGGCTCCAGTCCCGCAGGCAGGGTCGGCCATGTTGTTGTGTGGGGGTTGATGCAAGTTTAGTAGTAGGAAGTAGAAGCTACAAAGAGGTGGAATACTTTAGGATCTCACTTTTTTTTTCAAACCACTGTCATGCTGCTGCCGGATTCATCCTCTCTGACCTCTCTGCTCTGAAAACCATGACTGACTCCTCCACCAGCTCCGCCATCCTCACACACTCCAACACTTGAGCTGCTTTGATTTAACTTCAGCACTAAAAAATCTGACCACAGTTCCTCTTGCTGGATGGATGAAGTGAGGATGATGAAGGCGGCTCGGTCCCGGTTGGAATAACTCGGATTTTTTTTTTCCCGGATCTGATTGAAGGTTGAGGGGAAGGAAGGGGGGATAAAGGAGAAAACACCCAAGAAAGACGCGGATCTGTGAAGGTAAAAACACAAATCAAACTGGTCTTTGTCAGAGCTGCAGGGATCAGATAAGGATGGGCCGAAGCAGCAGCTGCTCGGCTGTCTGACCTGTCATCAACAAAGGAATGCAGCTGTCTTATTATAACACAAACATATACCTGTCTGCAGGCTGCAGTTTTAACTGGAATTTCCCTGAAATCATGAAATCATTTTATACAAAGGTAAAAATCATCAGTCAATTCAGAGCATGTGCTTAAAGTCCCAGTGGAATATGAGTGTATCCATATCGGATAGCAGATAAATACTTTAAAGTAGGACAAGGTCATTATACCACGGATACACTACAGTATAATACAATTACAGCCATTTAAATAGGTTAAATAGTTCATATTAGAAGGTTTAATTATGATAGATATGAAGCTTAACTTGTCAATTAAGGATTATTGTAGTGAAATAAAATGTTAAAAGTTAAAACTACTGTGAATAAATGGATTTAATTATTATGTAGAATATAAATATTCTCAGTTTTCATCTATTTTGACCTGTGTTAACAGATGTTTGCCCACTTATTGTTTTAATTAGAAGTCCAGTTGACTTCAATGAGAACCAGACACAAGAGGCACAAGTGCCACCTCATCATTTCAAACATCTAGTCCCATCTTTGACTCATGCTGATTCTGATTATTCAGAGATCTGCGTTAGGCTGAGGAGGAGGAGGAGGAGGAGGAGGAAGAGGAGGAGGAAGTGGTGGTGGTGGTGGTGGTTCAGGCCCTGTCATTGATGCTGTCAGTTTGCACAGTCTGAACTCAAACTTACTGATCGAACAGCTGAGTCACAGTTTCTGTGCGTCCCTCTCTCTGTGCCGTCGCTTTGTTATTCTTGTGCTGTAGTTCCACTGCTCCATTTCCACTTCGAGGGCAGAGACTGGGGAACTGTCCTCATTACCCACACAGGTTTTTTGAAGCCGGCTCTGAGTGAACTCTCTGTCTGTCACAGTCACGCTTTAGGTGACTAAATAATATGTCATGTCAAGGATGCGGCTTATCCTGAGCAGCTCTGCACTTTGTGCAACTATGACTGAATCATTGCTGGTTTGAGTCCATATAAAGGCTGATGAACTTGGAGTGAAGGACGTTAAAGAGAAGCACAGACATTTCTAAGATATATGGCGTAAAAATCCAGCTTAACTACACACACAATAACTGGACAGTGACTTTATTGACTCATAGTTGGTTAGTTAAGTCATTTATTGCACCCAGCCCACATGGACTGGAAATAATTCAGCTGCAGTGTTGAAACATTTGTCAGACATGAACATTGCAAACAAAGAACTTTGTCTCCTGACTGCCGTCAAAGACACTTTGAGCAAGGCATCAAACCTCTAACTGCCCCTAAAGAAGCTCCCTAAACTGTGGTTTCATTGGGACAATCAGCTGCTGTATACTCTGCCCCACCCTGCAGATAAATAATTTGTCCGTTTTTTTATGTAGGCAGTATGTGAAAAACACAAGCAAAACAAAGAAAGGAACAGTCTTTATTTGTACCATTTTATTAAATCACATTTTGGTGAACAGATTTTGCCCAATCCAGGCCCTCACACAGGGTTTACAGACACTCTATTAAATGTTGACACTTCAAACACCCAGCCCAGTTATGTGCTGGCAAATGGATGATTGTAGACACACTCAGATTCCCAAAATAGCTCTTGTTTACCCAATACTCAGGTGCCAGGATTCAGGTATTCCCATAAGGGCTGTTATTCCAGAAAACATGTGATGTCTGTTCTCTGGCAGGATAATAACTGATAGGCGTACAACCAAACGCTGTTCAGGGAGGTTTAGTGTAGAGACAGCTTTCTCCTCAGGACTGAAGTATTGATGGTGGAGGGAGCTGTGCTATATTTTGAATTAAAACAGTCAAATCTCTGTGTTCTTAAGCAAGATCTACAGGCTGTATCGAACTCCTGTACAAGTCTTTTCTTGCCCTCAGTCTGTCGTAAGGCTCAGGATCAGTTTACTTAGAGTGTTCTTGCAACAGAACTCTCCACCCAGCACAGTATAAATCTCATTATGAACCATTTATTGATGTTTCTCTTGACACTCTGAGGCTTCACATCCATATCGTCACATGGCATTTCTCCACACCCCGGTTTTAACACTTTGACATCAGAGGAATGTAGGAGGATGGTGGCAGGCAGCATCTGTTGCAGATCTGAAGCCCAGTAAAGCTCAGGAGACCCTCTCTGTCTGCAGCCGCAGCGTCAGCCGCTAACAGCTGCGAGATGCTGGGCAGGGTTTCACTCAGGCCGCTGGCTGATGGATGGAGGACCTCCACTGTTGTGCTGCCCCTCAGCGCGGCTGCCTGACTCTTAGCCAGCCAAATGTCAACTTCATTAGAGTCTAGATTATCTAAACCACAGGGGAGCGGGGGCTGCTTGATTCAGGGAGATACTAAAAAGACCAAAATGTTTATAACTGCTGTAGTTAATTTAAAATGCATGCTATGTTAAAATGGTGAACATGGTATACAATATACCTGTTGATCAACAGCAGGTTGATTTGTCTTTGTAGTGGTGCAGCAGCTAGCATGTTAGCATGCTTACATTAGCATTTATCTTGAACCACCACTGTGCCTAAATACAGCCTCATAGTGTTGCCACATGGCTATAGAGACATTATCGGTTGATTAACTGTTGATTAACTCATTTGAAAAGATGGAAACAGCGGCTAATAAATGACACTCAAAATGATTGTTAATCGATTTTCAGTGGATTGACAAATAATTAATTAACTAATCAACTAATTGTGGCGTCCTCGGGAGTGAGTGTTAGTAAGACAGGTAAAAGTGTAGTCAACTCCTTGCTTCTGACCACCAGGATCGTACATGTGGATAACACCGCCCTCAGATATTCCTGCACTTTCAGCTTAGTCATCTAAACTTTGTCTCTGCAGCCTTCTTTAAAATTCTGAACCATGACCACTGCAGGCACCCAAACGTTTTACTATTCAACTTATTGGAGGGTACGAGGAAGAAAAAACTGAGCTCTCCTCTGTCTTATCAGCATTTTGTGAAGCCTGTGTGGAATTCTCACACTGTGGTCGGAGAGGGGGAAGGAAACTGTAGGCAGGTCACTGATAAGAAGGGTGCAGGTTCGAATTACAAATGTAACACAAAGATGAAAGTTTTGATTTCATAGCTGTGGAACACAGAGAGATGGTTTGAACAGCTACAGTAAATGTTTTTCTCCCACAGCTGATGGAGGAAGCTGATTCAGTGTGGTCTGCTTTTGGTTTAGTATACGCAGCTCTCTCCAAGCCTCTGTTAAACAGTTCATATAGGTATGCGCTGGCTGAAATCAGGGGTACGTGAGCCTACATAAATAAAATTGACCAATGAAAATTAAACAAACACACTAAAGCCTGAGAGCATGAGA
The DNA here is from genome assembly GCF_001640805.2 of Lates calcarifer. Lineage (NCBI taxonomy): Eukaryota > Metazoa > Chordata > Actinopteri > Centropomidae > Lates > Lates calcarifer. Next base: position 14,282,436 of record NC_066856.1, on the reverse strand, counting down.
GGATGTCTCTAAAATAGTCCATGAAACTACGTATGTTCTAGGTGAAAATAAGCAGGGACAAGAGGTCAAGGGTCACAAGAAACCTCAGATATTCATGGAGGACTTTGTCCCTCAGGGGAACATCTGGATCCTGCTCAGACATCAACAAATAAATTAAGTTTTTTCTTTACCCTGTATTTCCTGCAGTACTTATGTAGTACTATGTACTTCTGGGCTGTTGCTAGACTTCTTGCAAGATGTATGTATTTTGGTTTCCAGCTTCTCAAGTGTGAGAATTTGATGTTTTTCTTTGTCATACATGAGACCAAACTGAATATCTTTGGACTGATGAATGGACAAAATAAGGCATTTGAAGACGTCGCCTTGGAAATTTTTTCAGGCCTTTTTCATTATTTCCTGACATTTTATGGACAAACAGATCAATCAGTTAATTTAGAGAATAATTGTTAGTTTCAACACGCGTCCAAAGGCCTTCAAGTAGTAAAATTCCCTGTCGTAGCTCAGTCTGTGCTCACCAAATCTTGCCAATGTAAAAAAATATCATCCTCTTCAAAATGTCCCTGAGCTGCTCTGTGTTTGTCTTCATCTTTTGGCTACCAGGTGCTATAGTTGTCATGTTTCGAACAGATGTCAGCAAGCAGCTGCCATGCTGAAGTGTCTTTGAGCAAGACCCTGAATCCCTACCAGCTATCAGTCTGACTGAACAATCTGGTCTCACTGGAAGAGGAATATTAAACAAAGATATGGTCTAGTCTGTGGCACATAAAGCTACAGAGATTGAAATTATTGTCAAGGTTTTTCTGTCCTTATTGCAAAGATGTATTCATTTTTAATTTTTCAATATTTCACACTAAAGAGAAGGATTCTTCCGGCATCAAATAAGTCTCACACATACTAGCAAAAAGAATACACATCTTTGTTTTGAAGATTTCACAGTCAAGTCAGCTAAAAAAAGAAAATCTTTGCCTTCAGCGAATCACTTCAAACCGTCTGTACCAAATTACAATGCTTTGATTGAAAAGTCAAGCTTACTTTGTCCTCATTCTGACTCTATCTGCAACACCGAGACAATAGAGCCATTCTTTCCAAATCAGACAGAGGAAGGAGCTCCTGTATATACATGTATGTTTGTATCTTGTGCGTGTGTTGACATGTAAACTTCCTCATTTAAACTGTTCACCTTCCTTTCTTATTGTGTCTTTACGGCTCTAACTGGTGCAACTGGGAGTCCTCTTGTGTTTGCATGCGATGTGCTGTTGTAGGTCATGTTATCTTCCTGGGGGCAGTGGATGGGATGTTGTCAGCAATTAGAATAAGTGACTATAAATAGCAGCAAGGCAGATTTTCCTTGTGGTTTCATGGCTCCGCTGTTCAGGAATGATCTTGTGTGTTGAGGCTTGGATATAAAAGTCAAAGAGACATTTTGACATTTAAGATCCACTACAGCAAAGTCTGGCTGCACAGTTTTGGAATTAAGCTACTTAAAATTTGAAGTGTGATCTTTTCTTGTGGCTTCAGACACTTTTCATTATGACTGTTTGCCCTTTATGCCCTTAAATGCCACCCACTGCACATTATTATTAACAGTTTCACCTCATCCAGGGTTGCTGCATTCTCACTGTGCTGATCTGTAGACAAAGCCCTCTGTGTCATTATGTGATGGCTGGCTGATTTAAGCGATATGGCACTGATAGACGGCTAGCTGAGCTGATTCAGAGGCTCTGGGCAAAGCCAGTCTGCAGCAAATCATCACAGCCAAGAGTCCTTAAGAGCCTTTCCACAGAGATCCTCTCAGCCTTGAAACTCTGCTCACTGTTTGTGCTTTTCACATGACAGATACCGAAGGTCACCACAGGCCAAAATGACCATGTGCAGTCAGAGTCAGGAGTCGGTGGTGTTTCAGCTCCAGACTCCGGTGGTCAATCCTTTTTTTTTGGTTTGTGTTGTTATCCTCTTAGTTGTTCAAGCTGGTGGAGCTGGCACTGTGTGCCTGGTTGCCCACCCCCCCCATTTCAACCAACCTGCTGTCTCTCTCTGCTTCTCTCTCTATATACAGTAGAGCTAAATCATTTTCTATATGCCCACACAGCCACTGGTGGGAGTTTTATCTAAATTATTCTGTCGCTCTGCAGTGCTCTGCTCATCACTCTGGATTTGGCAGGGACCATGAGACGCAGATATTGTGTTTTATGGGTATAAAAGTAAAGATTAGTCACAGGTAATCCACATTTAATAATATTTCTGTGGAAGAATTTGTTTCATCTGTGCAGTTGAGTGCTGTTTTAGCTCAGCTATCAGTAAAGATGGCGGACCATATATCATATTTTACTGTCGGTAGAAATATGACGGGGGAACAGGTGTGTCTGTACACACTCTCTCTGCTGACAGATAAGATATACACCACATTTCTCTCCAACAGGAGTTTCCTTGCATTTACTATATATTTTTAATTGTTTAATGAACTGAATTTCTATTCCCAATAAATAAAAAAACTGCTTCTCAATCCATCCACTAGTTGTTGCAAGATTTCAGTCTGGGCCACTAGCAGACAAATCTTGGTCTTAGCAAAGCTTCAACTGACAAATAGTGAATTACTAAAAGTATTGTTTTTCTTTATATCATTATTTTGGGGGCATATTTATGCCTTCATTTGATAACATTATCATTAAGCAGTCTTCATGCTCACTATAAATAAAATGACTTTATAAAAAGCAGTGGTTTATTTTGTCAGCAGTGGCCTTGAATTCTCTTTAAAAGGCTCCATAAGTTCAGCTCAGTATTTGTGCATTTGTGATAATTTTGGAAGAGTGATGTCAGCTTTATGAAACGCCTGATGTCTCATTTTTGGCAGGGAAAACTGTCTTCAGTTGAAAGTGCAAATATTCCTGGGACACCGGCCAGTGTTTTATAGCGTGGTAAGTTCACTGCTGACCCAATGAGCCATCCTTTCATCTGTCTGATGATGAAATACAAGCCCACCATCGTTGACCAGGCCACCGAGCGAAGCCCTCTGCTTTCCATGACACTGGTTTTGTCTCAAGGTTAAAGGAAAGGCTGGCTCGGAAACTGAGAGACTTTTTTTCCATGCCAGCATTCTCAACATTGGCTTTAGATCTAACATCTCAGATTAGATTTATTGAAGAGTTCCCTTCAAACGATTTTTAAGAAATCTGTTTCATTTTGACACATCTCCAGTTGACTGACCACTCATAAAATGGTTTTGTAGAGTACGACCAGTGCTCAGCATGAGCTGTAACCTGCAATTTAACTGGTTGTACGGTTTTATTTGAGCAAAGTGTTCTGAATCTTTGGAAGGCTTCTGTGGTTTGTCCCCATTTTCTTGATTTCCTTGGCAGTTCAGCTGGAGAACTCAATGAACTCTCGATTACGCCCCTCCCTCTCTGATGAGGAAAAAATCCCTCCCACCTCCCAACATCAAGGCCACTGTTCCAAAATCAGTGGAAGATGTATTACTGCTGCAGCAGATCCTCCTCTCTTTAATTGATGCACGATTGTAACCCTGTAACTCAGTGATCTACTGCTTCTGTCAGTCCTGTCATCAACTGTGTCACAATGCTGCTCAGTAGCACCAGCTTTGTTTAGTCCACTTTCATACTCGACGTCTTCTCTACTTTGAATAAAAAGCTTCTATTTAACTTCAGGTCTCTATTGTTTTACTGTCTACTAGTGTGTCAGCGCCAATTAACCAAGTCCAACTCCTCAAGCAGCCGCTGTTCTTGGCGAAGGAAACCGTTGTGATCTCCCTGAGCCTAGACTTTTTTACGAGCATGTCTGATTGTCTCCACATTTTCCGGGCCTTCACCTCACAAAAGAATGCTTCAGTTACTCCGGCCAAATTATGTTAGAAGGAGGAATGACAACCACGCAGATGGAGACACACCAACATTTTAAATCTTTTAGTGTGGTCAGGATGAGACATGGATGGGTTAGGAGACAGTGGGTCCCTGGGCACAGACATGTAAAAGGCCCCCCAAACTACAAACAATGCAGCCGCAGTGTTTGTAACATCTGTGTCTCTTTGCAGTTGCATTATGTCTTGCCGTAGATGTCTCCTTGTAGTTATGAGTCTGTGGTTGTTATGTATCTCTTTTAGTCTCTTTGTGGTCATTTTGAAGGGGTTGTGGCCCTCTGACCTCTTAGGCCACTGGGCCTGCACCTGGTAAACACATTTAGTAATCCATCCATGAGCTCAGGACAGAGATGTGGGACACACAGTGATACTGGAAACAGTTCTTATTTTTCTCAGTATCTCAGCAGAATACCTTGAACACTGTTCTATCCCTCTGTTTTGCACTTATCACACCTCTGAACATACATCCTATTGAATCTACATGGCCATGTTTGACTTGTGTGTGACTCAAAGCGGATTTAGCATTTACCCATATGTCCCAGTTACCACATGGCTTATAGTCTTAGTGGATGCAACAACAACAACAAACTGATTCACATGATAATATCAAGTCATTAAATTTTCATTTCATAACGCATGTTCCAGCGCCTACAGGCTTTATGTTGCAGTCGTTAATCCCGCACTTCTCTTGGCCCATCACTTTATTTTGCATCATAAAGACGAGCGATGAGTTGGATGCTGTTTTTATATTCTTCAATCTGCTAGCAGATTCAATTTGATGGCTTTATGTTGTGTCTGTCCAGGAAGGGAGAGACGATGGGCTGCATAAAGAGCAAAGAGGACAAAGGCCCCACAATGAAGTATCAGCCAGAGAATTCCCTGGCGTCAGACCCCAACGCCGCCGCAACCACGCCTCATGTAGGTCACTACGGGCCGGATCCCACCCAGTTGCAGCAGAATCAGCCTCCATCATCCACATCTGGATCTGTGGTTGCAAATTTTAACCACACCCTCACACCGTTTGGTGGATCCTCATCCGCCATTACTCCATTTGGAGGGATGTCGTCCTCCTTCTCTGGCCCTGTGTCCAACTCATTCTCTGGTGCTGTCTCAAGTGAGTGTTTTATTTTTTAAATGTTATTGCAGTGCTGAAAATGCTCTTCATGGAGAGCATCGTCCTCTTAATGTCATACTTGAAGGACATTACCAGTGTATTTTCATGCTGTAGCACATTTGCTCCACTACTGACTGCACCATTTAAAGCATACCACTGGGTTTTAGCTTTTGAATGTATGATTTGTATCTCCCAGGCAACCACTCATAATCTTTCTACTCTTCAATCCAAGTATTTCCATAATACCATGTGGTATTCAATCTTTAATATAATATTTTTTCATATGGTATTTAGATTAAATTGTGGAGATATGACTTGTTGCAGATAGGTAATCCATCATGTTTTCATCATTTTTAGACACAGCTTGTATCTAGGAATGACAATCTGCTGGTCTCCAGGGAATGAATCTAGTTGACTTTAGTGATCCCTTAATTAAAGTTAGCATGGGGTAAGGTTAGAGTTAGCATGCTGACTCCTAAGAACAGCCTCACCAAGCTGCCAGCATCACTGCAGACTCACTGTTTCATCAAAGTTTAGCTAATTTGTGTGTGGCGCATGACCTTTCTGTTATTTTTCTGTGCAGAAATTATTTTTAACTGTGATGGATGACCTAAATCAAGCAAGTTTTTTGACTGTCAAGTTGATTTTTTTATTCTTGTAGGGAAATGAATGAAAATCAAAGGCTTAAAGGGCAGGAAATTCACATACAAAAGTGTAAACTCAGCAGTAATTTAATGTATAAGTGGTTTGTATCACAGAAAACAGTAAATGGACTAAAAGAGGCAAACAGGACATGTTGCTGCCACGGCCGATGCCACAGTCATTGTTATTGTAACTAGCTCTTCCTTGTTAGAGTTAACACAGGTCCCGCTATCAGCTGTGATCACTCTAAACGTGTCTGAGCAGCTTACAGCGATCCTGAGTGCAAAGAGATGAGACTGAGATTGAACCCTCCTGTTTAGGTGGGATTTAGGTTGTAATCCTCCTCCATGTTGGATTATCTGCACTGAGGGGGGTGAAGGTGGCACTGCCATGGCATTTGCTTTCTGCAGGAGATAATGGGATTACTGTTGACAGCATTGTTGTCAGTGGTTGGTATATGAATGTCATCTGTCCGGGTGTGTGGCTGCACAGTAGGTAGAATGGGCATGGGATGGAAAAACGAGTCATCTTACATTATAATTTACAGAACTATGCATTGTGTGTAGTGTTTAACTTGACAGTTAGGGAGACAATATTACCTATTAAAACTAGTTTGATATACTGTTTACATACATGTGCAGTGTCATTGTCTGTCTTTGTGGAGTCTATTCAGTCATATTTCCATGCAGGAGAAGTCCTCATATTATAAATTTATTAGAAAATCAATACAGTATGAGCTCTCAGACCTTGGCGAGACAGATTTATGATCTTAAATTGGTCATTAAACAGTCACACACACACAAACAAACCTGCTGCTTCCTGATTTGGTTCCTCTACAACACCATAATGTCCTGTATCTGCGTCACTGTCTGCTATGTGTGTGTACAGTTCTTTAATCACCTGTGGGTATGTTCTTGTGTTTTCAGGTGGTGTTACATTCTTTGTGGCCTTATATGACTATGAAGCCAGAACATCAGATGATCTTACATTTAAAAAGGGAGATCGCTTCCAGATCATCAACAATACGTAAGAAGTTTCTCTCTCAGTTTATTTGAATATGTTTGCTGAGAAGCAGCGCAGTAATTTCTAGACTCCTTTCTCTCAAGCAGTAATGCTCAGCTGCACCTGTTCTGATTACCTCTTGTTTCCTGATGCTGCACAGAACTGTCAACCTTTGCTCTGGCAGAGATGTTGCCTGAGGTTAAAGCATTATAATGTAAAGTAGATTGCAGATAGAAGAAACACACTTTAAAGAGGGTTCAGCATTTTATGAGTGAAGTCTGGAGGTCTTAGCAGAACAAAAAAGCTGACAGGTTTTCAAATGTCACAGATTTACACTGCAAACCTTTTCCATCAGCCACAAAGGTGCATATAGTTTTATACAAGGCTGACCTGTAAATTATTAACCATTAACCATGGTATCAATCACACTGGGATATATAAGTGCCTGTCCTTGGTTGACTGTTACATGAATGAGTCATCTGTCTCATCTCTCCTGTGGCATTGTCCTCCTGCAGAGAAGGAGACTGGTGGGAGGCTCGTTCCATCAACACAGGGAAGAAAGGCTACATCCCAAGCAATTATGTGGCCCCTGCTGACTCCATCCAGGCTGAAGAGTAAGGCCTTGTTGCTGCCTTTTATAACCTCATTACTCCATTCACGGCGACTGTACAGGGAGACTAATGGCGCTAGCATGATCTCATCTCACATGGCTTGCATCAAAGCACACAGTCCAGCATTAATAGCTTCCCAACTTGGAACAAGCTTTATAATGTGATTTTGCTGTTCTGTGTCAGGACATGTTGTTAAATGTGCCACTGATTTTCAGTAGTAAGCTTCTCTATCGACTGCTCTTTCTTTCATGTGTTTTTGTAGGTGGTACTTTGGTAAAATGGGCCGCAAAGATGCTGAGAGGTTGCTGCTCAATACAGGGAACAATCAAGGAACTTTCTTGGTCCGAGAAAGTGAAACTACTAAAGGTAATAATTGCTTCTTCATAAAGGTATTTTCTGTCATCCAGAAGTAAAAGTTCTAATCATTTTCTGCATAGTGTTAGCCTGTGAACATTTGGTGCACTTTAAGGCTTGGATGGACACAACAACAAAACATGTCTGGTCCTTTGATTAAGAAGCTATGGCTTCTTCATACCAGCTGAGGATCACAGGTGTCAAAGTTTTTAGAGTACAAGTCAGACTAACAAGCGAGCGAATTTTACTCATGTAGCACTTTTCAAAACAGATGTTGCAAAGTGCTTTACAGCAAAAACAAAAGTAGGAGAGAGCTAAAAGAGACAGAGAGCACAGTTTTTAACAAGGCTAAGAGTCAGTGCTAGCACCTCTGTGAGGCTGTTCTTAAGCACAACAGGACTTTGAATTAAATGCTAATGTCACCATGCTAACTTTCTGATGCTAGCAGGCATATTGTTTAGCATGTTCACCATCTTAGTTTAGCGTGTTAGCAAGCTAATATTTGCTAATTAGCAATAACTGCAAAAGTACATGAGTTTAATGGGAATATCACAGGTTTAAGAATAGAGGACACATTTCAATTTTGACTGGAGAATGGCGCTAGATGAAGCATTCTGAGATCACCAGTGTGTTTATAGCTCACAGTGAAGGGACCATAAATTTCATGGCAATCCATCCAATTCTTGGGTTATTTCAGTGACTGTGGGTGGTGAACCAACCACTACACTACCACCCCACGAGCCATGGTGCTAGCATGGCTAAAAAAAAGCTGAATTAATGTACAACTGACAAAATTAAAGGCATAAAATCAAGGAAAAACCAAAGAGAAAAAAGGATTATGATACATTTAAGTGAAACCAGCATGTAATGTCAGCTCCCAGTAAATGTGATTTAATACAACAATGTAATTCTGATTGACAAACAAGAATATCAAAGCCTGTTGAAGAATTTAAACCCACTGGGGGCTATGGTGTACTGATTTTGTTTGACTTCTGATTTCAGCTTGTTTCTTGATCAACAAACAGTTGTTGCAGCTGGTAACAAGAAGTTGTCACCAGCTGCGGCATCTTTGCCTCCATTTTTTATGTACCACACAGTCAAATCATTGACACCTGTGTTTAGACAGATAAAGAACATTTCTCTTACCTCCTCCAGGTGCTTATTCTCTCTCCATACGAGACTGGGATGAAGCCAAAGGAGACAATGTGAAACACTACAAGATCCGCAAGCTTGACAACGGGGGATACTATATCACTACGCGAGCACAGTTTGACACATTACAGAAGCTTGTCAAACACTATACAGGTACAGTTTGTGGTGTGCAAAGCTTCCTGCGTACTCTGTTTTTCTCACTCCTCTCGTTCATTATTCATCACAGTCTTTCATCACACCTTGAGGACTTATCTTGAAAATTGTCCCTGTCACACCTGGTGCTCGGTGCCACCATGCGGTTTGCTGTGCTGCCTGCAATATGCCCCAGAGTGTTACCAAGGGAGATGAATAGCCTATAATTTTAATAACAATTGATGGTGCATTTATGGTTTTGAGCCTCCCATCTTGTCTTCGGCCTGAGGAGGGTTGAGGTTAAATCACTGTGATCCCACTTCATTTCAGAGGGACTCCAGAGAGGGTTTCGGTGTGTTAAAAAGCCACTTCATCTCATTTATATTTCATCACAGTTAGTACAAGAACGTCTAAATTCATTCACATCAAATGGAATGAATCAATGCATGAAAAAGACTGGCTTTAAAACGCTGTATCGAGCTGGTTTCAGAGACTTGTGTGTGTGTGTGTGTGTGGCACTGCTGGGTGTAATGTAGCCTTTTCATCACTGTGCCTCTCTTTATTACAGAGCATGCCGACGGGCTGTGCCACAGGCTGACCACGGTTTGCCCCACGGTGAAGCCTCAGACCCAGGGGCTCGCCTAAAGATGCCTGGGAGATTCCCCGGGAGTCCCTGCGACTGGAGCTCAAGCTGGGCCAGGGCTGCTTCGGAGAGGTCTGGATGGGTAAGAGCAAGACAAACAACACGCACAGGAACATGCTCACAAAATGCTCTCTGGCGTCACAGATTTGTTTATTACTCACTGGTAATGATCTAGACTGGGGAATACAAAATCAGCCCAGAGTTATGTAGGAAATGTGGACACCATGTGCATAAATCAAACACACACAAACACTCCAAAGCCTATATTTATTGTGTCTATTTTAGTCCAAACTGGGGAATTATCCATTTCCTGCAGTAGCTTCCTCTGTTTGTTGTATCCTCTTTATCTCCAGAGATCGTCTCAGTCAGGAGGACAGCTCAAGCCAAATTTATGTGTTCCTGGTTGAACCGCGAGCTCGTATCTGCTTATCCCAGGGATATTTGTGCGAGAAGTGCACGCATGACAGGACATGTCTGAGCAATTACAAGAGCTAATTAATGATATTGTCTCGCTCCCATCCCATTAACAACACTGATTACTCCTGCGGCCTGTGGGCTTCTCTCTCCCTGTCTTTTTGTCTCTGCAGGCACGTGGAATGGCACCACTAAGGTGGCCATAAAGACGCTGAAGCCGGGAACCATGTCGCCTGAGGCTTTCCTCCAAGAGGCTCAGATCATGAAGAAGCTCAGACACGACAAACTGGTGCCTCTCTATGCAGTGGTGTCCGAGGAACCCATCTACATCGTCACAGAGTACATGTCCAAAGGTGAACTTTCTGAAACATACCTGAAAATTAATTTTAAAATAGCAGCAGACCGGCATATTGGATTAGCAGTTAAACTGATTTTCTAAGAACCTTCAGCCCTGGAGAATAACAGAAGTCAGCTGTTTCCTGTTACGCGACACTGATGAGGTCTATTTTTAAAAGAAAAGCAAAACAAGCTTGAGCGTCAAGCTTGAGCCCACAGACCTTTCAGGCTCAAACCTGATCACACGGCCTTGGTTTTTCAGGCACAGCGATGATGTCAGATATATGCATGCATTTCCTTAAAGGGAAAAAATGTAAATTTTATGGACGTTTTAATTAATATGCTGTACAGATTGAAGGTCCTTGAAAGTCCCTTGTGGTTACTGGAGGCCTGAAACTGAGATGGTTAATTGAAAACTGCAGTAGTTTTGTGGGAGGCTTTTTTTTTTCAGGGTTTTATGAGTAATTAGATTCATGCGTGTGTAAATGTTATCTCTATGATGTATGCCTCTGTATGTGTGTGTCCAAATGCCTGCAGTTTGTTGATCCACTGTGTGTTGTGATCTCATAGAGCAACTGTTTTCCACAGTGCGTCTACTCTTCATGCAAAAAAATACTTCCTCTAATAGACACTAAATGAGAAATATTGATTAGATGTATCTCGATGGGTCACATACCAAGTTAAAGTCAAGCTTAATGTAATATTCAGTTTAATTTTCGTAAACGTCGAGGGCTTAATAATTAATGATCCTTACCACTCACTTAATAATTTAGATATTTAACATTTCATATAGGAGTATATTGGTATGCAGCTCACTCACAGTCCCATCAGTTGCACCGGCAGTGTATCATTGCTGTCCTGCATTCATGACTTCTCACTTTCCCTGTTTCTATAGGAAGCTTGCTTGACTTCCTCAAAGAAGGCGACGGCAAATTCTTGAAGCTCGTCTTGCTGGTGGATATGGCTGCAAAGGTGAGACGAACCGCAGACACCTGCGCTTTTTGTTTGCAGGATTTGTGTCAGCGAATCACACTGTTAAGTTTAGAACTCTATTTTAAGCTTCAGGTTTTAAAAAAAGAACAACAGCATCAGGTAAACATGTCTTCCTCTTCCAGATTTGGCACAGTTTGCTTTTGTTCTTTCACTTTTACTCATCTTTTTATGTCTGACAAAAAGGCCCTGATGTTCAGAGCGTGAGGAGCTAAAAATTATTTACCCAAGCGGCGGTCATGAAATACTGTCAAATTGTTTATTTTAGATCGCTGATGGCATGGCTTTCATCGAAAGGATGAACTACATCCACAGGGACCTGCGTGCTGCCAATATCCTCGTGGGCGACAACCTGGTGTGCAAGATCGCCGACTTTGGTCTGGCCAGGTTGATAGAGGACAATGAGTACACAGCCAGGCAAGGTTGGTACATACACACTCACACACATAAACACACATAAACACACATAAACGACAGCTTGAGTCATGGGTGACTGAGGTGTCAAGGTAGAAATGGCCTCACAGCTAGAACTCCCCGTTGTCTCCTATCATGGTGTATTAGGTTAATAGGGGAAACCAGATGCTCCTGTTCACTCTGATTAGTTGCGCTTTTCACACGCTGGGAGAGTTCATCTCTCTGCTCTGCCTCCTGCTCAAAGGGCAGGTTCACCAAAGTACTAAAAAGTGTATTCTCACACAGTGGTTTCTAGTCCTGTTTTTAATATCAAGCAAATTTTATGTGCCCAAGTTTTGAGACTTGTGTTTCTGCAATTTCTCTGTCCATCTAGCTACAGTGGGGGTCTTTTGGCCTTGTGTGTGGCTCCGTAGTTGTGTGGCGAGGCAAACATACAGTACTTCCAATAAAGGAGAGAGTATTCCTGTCAGATATTCTGACACCAGCAAACTAACTCAATAATGGCAGTTAAATTGCAATATTTATCTAAAGTTTGTAAATATTAGCTAAAACTAGTCGCCTAAAGCTACTGCCCATGCTAGACCAATTAAGCCTGTGGCAGAAAATTAAGTCCAGCAAGGGGGTGTTTTATTGCTCATTAATTAAACTTTTGAGTATGAACCAGAGTGATGGAATCAACAGGGACAGAAAACAGGTCTTCATGATGTAACTGCGGGTCACTATGACCATTGTGGTTCTCCTCTCCCCATCCATCACATTCAGGAGCCAAATTCCCCATTAAATGGACGGCCCCGGAGGCTGCGCTGTACGGCCGCTTCACCATCAAGTCAGACGTCTGGTCCTTCGGCATCTTACTCACCGAGCTCGTCACCAAAGGCAGAGTTCCCTACCCAGGTAAATGACAGTGTCAGCACACACACAAGCAGTGATACACACACCGGATGTGGAAGAAAAATCAGGGCGTCAGAGGACGGTGAATCATGGCTGTTAGTTATCAGCTTCCAGTCTGTCACTAGACGTCAAGCTGGCGTGTTTGTTAATGTCAGAGGATGAAGTAAAGCTGTCTGACATTGTCTGTGCCGGTTGTTTATGCCTCTGCAGAGGTAACACTGGCATCCACACACACACTGATACCCTCACACACACACACACACACACACACACACACATATTTGAGATTAGATGAGACCATCTGGTGGGGAACGATCAGGAGATTGAACACCACTCTTGTTTATAACCATCTGCCAGACTGACACTGCCCTGGGGAGCAGTGCCTGCAGTGTTCTGCACTATTTTCACACAGCTCGACTTCATATCTGACGTAGTGTTGAAACGATAAATAGATTAGTCCACTGTCAGAAAATAATAAACAATTTTGATAATTGATTAAAAGAATAAGGAATTAAAAATTAGCCTGATTGAAGACTGGCAACAAGGGGAAACAGCTAACATGGCTCCATCCCAAAGAAACAAAAACTGCCTGTCAGCACCTCTAAAGCTCACGAATGTACACATTATATTTTGTTTGTTTAATGGCAGTGTAAAAACTACAGTTTGTGTTTTTACAGGGGGTCATGTGACAGACTATTTCTTGGCCAGTAGCAGTAACAGATTTAACATACATGATTTAACATATATGGTTGTTTTGCACCACTGTATAGAGCCAGGCTAGCTGGTCCCCCCTGTTTCCAGTCACTATGCTAAGCTAAGCTAACCATCTCTTGCCTTTAGCATCATATTTAGTGTACAAACATGAATGAGTGAGTTTTTCTTAGGGGTAATGATTGTTTTAGCAGCGCAGTCTGGAAACATATTCATGAAAACATGTTAGTTCTAATGGCCATCTCTGCCTCCATCCCATCTCCTTCTCAGGTATGGTGAACAGGGAGGTGCTGGAGCAGGTGGAGCGAGGCTACCGCATGCCCTGCCCCCAGGGTTGCCCTGAGTCCCTGCACGAGATGATGAAGCTCTGCTGGAAGAAGGAGCCGGACGAGAGGCCCACATTCGAGTACCTCCAGTCTTTCCTGGAGGACTATTTCACCGCCACGGAGCCCCAGTATCAGCCTGGAGAGAACCTATAGCCTGCCTGGACCAAGCAGTCCCAGGATGAGACTTATTTGAAGGCAGAGAAGGCGGGAGCTGAAGATTTTGACTCGAAAAAAAGTCGACTGATGAAAAAAGTCACGTGAACCACTACTTGCGCTACTTTTTCCTTATTTTTTGGTTCTGCATCCAGTGTCTGCCTGGCATTTTGTTGTATTTTTGTATTTTTTGTGTTCATTCATGGTACTACTTAATTCTTAGCTGTGAGAAATTATGATTTTCATGTGGATTTAATCATCATGTACAAAATGGCAGACTCTGGATATGGACACTTCATTTCAGAAGTGAGTTACATCCACAGCTCATAAACACAGCACCATGCTGTGAAACAAGCTGTGATTATGTCTCACAAAGGAAAAATGTATTATTGAGAGTATCAGGCCCTCTATGTGTTTTAATATGGAGATCTCACACTCCATTGTTCTCCAAATTGTAGTCTTTGTGGTAGATTCATAAATTATGCATCAAAACAATTAATTATTGACAGAGATAATATGTTGAAGTAATAGGGAGAAGCTCTCAGGGGGTTGATGGTCATTATCATAGTCCATTTGACAGTGATTATTTAAAAGCAAATCCCACACTGCTTTATTTACATTTCATCAGTTACAGTGCAATTTTTTATTTGTTACAAATGAGTGATTAGAGAGAGACTGGCACCATCTTATTCCTCTCTGGTCTTTGCTTTTGAATTTATTTTATGTTATGTTCCTTTAAGAAATTATTCATATCATGTGGACATGGTTTTATAGCTTCATTTGAAGTCCTTCCTCACTGTCCATCATCGCCCAGAAATCTCTGCTTAGCAAAGACTTTTTTATAACAGTCGGTTGTATAATCTCACTGTGATGACTGCAGAGACATGCTTACATAAAAACTGTATAATGTGTAAGCGGGTTTCACTTTACAGCAAAACAACAGTGATCAGACTCGTAGACTTGTACTTTCTTGCCAAGCTGGAATGACACTACACATATGACATTGCTGCCTAACCAGCATGCGGGAGGATTTTACTGGCTGCAGAACAATTTTTTGAAGGTGGAGAACATGAAAAAAGCCTCCAAATAACATGGAAACAACCATCTTTACCTTCTAAAAATGTGACTGCTGAAGAACTCTCAAGAGTCTTAACTTCATGTATCCAAGGTGGCTCTGCAAAAACTATTTGTACAGCAGTCATGACAGTTTTTTTAACAGTGACTTTCTCCTTCCTTTTAGTTCCTGTATGGACTCATCAGGACAGTATTATGATTAAAGAACGGACGTCTGCGCTTGTAAAGAAGGGCTTTATATATATCATAAAATCCTCATTTTATATTATTATTATTATTATTATTATTAATAATAATAAAATCGGTTGCATATTATATTTGGGAGGGAGGGAGGGAGTGGATGGAGGCTCATCTGGGGAATTTGTACAATAAAAACGTGATTTACACCTTTTCTCCCTCTTTTTGTTGGAGACTAGATGTTTGGATTTGTCTCTTTAAGCGTCATCTGTAGGCAATGTTTAAACCAATGACAGGCTGAGGTGGGCGGGACCAGCCTCTGTAGGTCAGTTCACGGGAAACCACTATCAACAGGGCCTGAATCACAAGACTTACGTGCCAAAATGTTGCACAAAATAATAAATTTGACAGTCAGGGATGTGAGATTCCCTACGTCTGTGGAGCAGCACGGCTCAGATGCGATGGTAAGCAAGTTTCTGCAGCTGTGATCTATTCTGCAGATGGAGTCACTGTGCTTACATGTACGTTTTTTGTGTGAACTGACTCTAAAAGAATGAGGCCTTTCGTGATTGTAACTTTCCACACTGCAGCACACCGACCCGGATTATTCAGCCGCGTATGTGGTCCTCGATACGGACCGTGGGCTGAGAGGCTTCGGCCTCACGTTCACTTTAGGAAAAGGCACCGAAATTGGTAAGATTCATACAAGCACAGTGAGGCCAGTGCACTGCCGAAAGTTCAAGTTGGTTACAATGTTGCTGCTGCGTTCAAGTGCTCCTAATAAGCTCGAAATTTCAACTTACGGAAGCAAAGTCCATTAATTGTATTTCACAATTTGACCAAAAACTGAATCGATGAAGAAATATAGAAGAATACAGGCTTATTTTAAAGACTACAATGCTAAATTATTACTTAATAATAATTAAATATTACACGCAGGTATCAGACAAGTTGTCATGTGTCTGACTGTACACGAAGCTAACATTTTCTCGCTTGCCAGTGTGCAAAATTGAACCCTACACTGCCATCTTGTGGTCATGTTCGGTAATGTTCAGCTGATTTTTTTTATTCTATTTTATTTTTCAACCGGCTTTTAACCCTGCAGTGGTGTGTGCTGTGGAGGCCCTGGCAGCACTGGTTGTTGGGAAATCCTTGCAGGAGATTGTGAGCGACTTCCGGGGGTTTTACCGCCTCCTGACCAGTGATGGTCAGATGCGATGGGTAAGGCAACCAAACAGTGATAAACATCATGCAGACTGATGGAGGTAATACTGAACCATCCAACCTGATGTATTTATTGGATTAGATTTTTTTTCCTTCCTCCTCCCTGGCTCCAATAACATTATCCCTCTTGCTCACAGCACCGTGCTGTACTGTTTCCAACATGGAGAGATTGATTCACATCCTCTTATCTTGTCATGGATTCCTTTAACTATATTTATACTTCTGTTTGTAAGATATCCAGCTTCTGCCTCCTCATCCAGAAAACCGTTATACTTGTCTGT
The DNA here is from genome assembly GCF_001640805.2 of Lates calcarifer. Classification (NCBI taxonomy): domain Eukaryota; kingdom Metazoa; phylum Chordata; class Actinopteri; family Centropomidae; genus Lates; species Lates calcarifer. The sequence goes on along the minus strand of NC_066856.1, from coordinate 14,265,924 downwards.
ATCCAAAAATAAAGGCCATATAAATCCTTCTTTGATACAGATTACTTATAATTCTGCCAAGACCTGCACGTCCACCTGTCTAGTTTCTGAAAGACTGATGGGTCCAGACTAACAAATGCTTTTCAAACCTCTTTCTTTAAAAGGGTTTACGCTCTTGAATCCAGGCTTTTCATTTTGTTTTTGAAGATCCCAATGTCCTGATTAATGATTGCATGAGCCAAATTGGTTTTAAAACACTGCCCTTAAATTCTGTTTGAACAAATTTGTAATGTCCTTTGTCTTGTCTGAAACAGCTGGGACCAGAGAAAGGAGTGACCCACCTGGCCACTGCTGCAGTGCTGAACGCAGTGTGGGACCTGTGGGCGAGGTCGGAGGGCAAGGTGGGGCCATTAGATGAGTAAAACATTATGAGTAAAACACTCAACACTAAAACACTATTTCCGTCTCCGTGTGACACCTCATGACTCACAACATGTTGTCATCTTTTTCCTGCAGCCACTGTGGAAGCTGCTTGTTGACATGGTGAGTCACAGGAAATTTAGATCGAAGGTTTGTGTCCAGGATGTGATCACAATATCATGTTCTGTGTGTGTCAGTTCAGGATCCCGAGCAGATTGTCTCCTGCATTGACTTCAGATACATCACTGATGTGCTTACAGAGAAGGAGGCTGTAGGTGAGACTGGTCTATGATGTACAGTATGTGTCCAGAACAGTTTGAGGAAAGAAATCCCTGCTTTCTATGTGCAGTGTAGTCAAAGCAACAGACTCTCTGCTTCTCTTTTCTAATTCAGACATACTTGTGAAAGCACAGGAGGGAAAGCAGCAGAGAGGTGAGCACACTAACTAAAGAGTCATTAATTACATGGGTGAATGAGATTTTGTGGAACAAAATAGCCTCTTTAGAAACTAACAGCAGTGCTATTAGCCTGTATAATAGGCCCCCACACTCCATGAGAGCTCTATTAAAACATACTGCTCCTCAAGTATTTATTACCTGTGTGGACTGCTCCTTTTGCCTGCCAGAGGATCAGATGCAGAAAGAGGGTTACCCTGCGTACACCACCTCCTGTGCTTGGCTTGGATACCCAGACCAGCAGCTCAAACAGGTCTCTGTGCTATAAAACACATGGCGTATCTCTACTTAAACAAATGCTTTTTAGTGACAACCGTATTTTTCTGCAGCTCTGCACAGATGCACTTAAAAGCGGCTGGACCAAGTTTAAAGTGAAAGTTGGCGCCGATCTAGAAGACGATATTCGCAGGTGCCGACTCATCAGGCAGATGATTGGACCGAATAACACACTGGTGAGTAGTGTTTTTGCCCTGACCATTGTATGTAAAGAAATAACAGTACGCCAAAATGTTTTTGTGTTAGATGATCGATGCCAACCAGAGATGGGACGTGGCCGAGGCCATCAGCTGGGTGTCCCGCCTCTCTGAGTTCAAACCTCTCTGGATTGAGGAGCCCACATCTCCAGATGACATCCTGGGTCACGCTGCCATCTCCAAGGTAAGAACAGGTTATGAAACAATAGGCCCCAGGACATGGACATGTAAAAAGCCCTCCATCCCTCCTACATAGGAAACTACTGAAAGGGATACAAAACTGCCACAGATTACCACATCTCTTTGTAATTATTTTGCATCTCTTCGTGGTTATTTTACATTACATTGTAGTCCTTTTGACTCCGGGAGTTTGTGTCGTCCTCAAACAGAAGCTCTGGCCCGTGGCCCCCTTGACCGGCCTGTGCTTGATACATCTAATCAGTAAACCATCGATGGTTCACCACAAATAAAAGATGTTTGACTGTGTTGTTGCAGGCTTTGGCTCCACTCGGGATTGGTGTAGCAACAGGAGAGCAGGTCAGAGCTCATATTTGTTCTAGGATACATACACTGACAGATGAAATGATTATGTCTAGTTGACTGACTGTTTCCTGTCCAGTGTCATAACAGGGTGATGTTTAAGCAGTTCCTCCAGGCCTCTGCGCTGCAGTTTGTACAAATAGACAGCTGTCGACTGGGCAGCGTCAATGAAAACCTGGCTGTGCTGCTGATGGCCCACAAGTTCCAGGGTAAGAGTTCAAACCTAACAACCTCAGAGTAATATATGGAGTCCTAGAAGTGACATATTTATGCTTTGTTTTTATGGTTACAATACACATATTCTGTTTTTTTCCTAAGTTCCTGTTTGTCCTCATGCTGGAGGAGTCGGTCTCTGTGAGCTCGTCCAGCATCTGATCCTGTTTGACTATATCTGTGTGTCTGCGAGTCTCGACAGTCGGTAAGAGCAGGATGTTGTATTTGTTCCCTGGTTTGAGGTGTTGACAGTGTCTGATCGGCACATTATAAACCAGCATCACTGCTTCATCTCCAGGATGTGTGAATACGTGGACCACCTCCACAAACACTTCACCAGCCCTGTGGTGATCCAAGACGCCCACTACATGCCCCCAAAAGTACGGCAGGTGCTACGTTAATTTGTGCATTACTCCGAAAACAAACTTCTAATTGACTAAGACTGTGTTTATATACACTGCTGTTCTCAGGACCCAGGCTATTCTTGTGAGATGCTGGAGGCCTCAGTGCAGAAACACCAGTACCCTGAAGGAGACGTATGGAAACTGCACATGAACAAATGAGTTTGAAGCCTCATTTAGACATATAATTAGACTGATCCTAAGTTTAGTTAAGTGCAGTTACATTAACAAACCTCAGGCAACTGTAATTTTTTAAACTGCATAATTTCAATTTTACACTTAAAGTGAACTGCTTAATTGCTACTTGTTTCCTGATGCATGTCAATGACATTTCTGTGAAGCAAAAGCTGACAACAAATCTAACATCTTTATTTACAGAAACAGATTAATTACATTTAAAATAAGCAAAAGAACACATTTTCAAACAAGATCAATTCAGCTATAGAAAACCCAAGTACAGATTTGTTTTTAAAGGCTTAGTTCACCAAAATGAAACAAAAAATTTACCCACTCGCCTCTTTTTCCAGTAAAATGTATGTATGATCTTGTTAATAAAAATGAAAGTCAAGCAGACATACTATAAATACCAGCATGCACCATATTCATCCCTAATTGTCTTTACATTGGGACGGTTACACAGCCATCTGCATCTTAATGGTGGGATGGGGGTTGTAGTCACAAATCTCAAAGTCCTCTGCGTGGAAATCATCAATGTTCTCCACCTTCCTCAGGATCTTCAGCTTGGGGAAGGGCCGGATCTCCCTCTGGAGCTGCAGATTTAGACAGATGAGCTCATGTAAGTTTCAAATCCAGTAGAAAACACAGAGATTAAGAATGGTTTTAACTAACCCACCTGTACTTTGAGAGGTTCAATGTGGTTGATGTAGATGTGAGCATCCCCCAGGGTGTGAACAAAGTCACCAGGCTGGAGGGACAGAATGAAAAATATGAGCTAACAGAGCACACTACAATGATCTAATAGTTAGATGAGAGGTTTGACATGAGTACACTGGTCTTACCTTGAGGCCTGTGATGTGGGCGATCATGTAGGTAAGAAGTGCGTAGCTGGCGATATTGAAAGGCACTCCCAGACCCATGTCGCCCGACCGCTGGTACAGCTGACACGACAGCTCACCATCACACACGTAGAACTGGCAGAGGGCGTGGCAGGGGGGCAGAGCCATGAGGGGCAGGTCTACAGCAACATGAGCAGACAGATTTATTTTTATTTTACGAGTCAAACTTAAGTAAAATGAGATTTAAGAGATCTCTACACCAGTTTAATTTCAGCATCTGTCGCACCTTTGGCGTTCCAAGCGCACATGATGATCCGTCTGTCTTCTGGATTCTTTTTGATGGTGTCAATGACTTTCTGCAGCTGGTCAACACCTTGTCCTGTGTAATCTGTCCAAGGATAAAGAAGATGTGTAGCTGTAAACAAGAACTTGAGGAGGTACCAGCCAAGAAACTGAGAGACTTGGTCTCACTGTGACATACCTGCATGCATGTTTGTGTACTCTGCCCCGAAGTGCCTCCACTGGAAACCGTACACAGGTCCCAGGTCGCCCTCCTCTCTGTCCGTGAACCCAAGGTTGTCCAGGAAATCCCGGGACCCGTTGGCATCCCAAATCTTCACCCCTTTCGCTGAGAGCTCCTTGGCATTTGTTGATCCCTGTGACATGCATCAAAGGGTCAGTTCACCTAAATCTTTGTCAGCTTCTTTTTGGGGTATGTCGATATTTAGTGTTTTTAGGTGCTCCCACTTTGAGATTGAGTGTTTGGTGCTAACTATGATTTCATCTCTTGTTTATAAGAGCTATTTCTTTGGCTTTAATAATTTGGGTGAACTTTTTTCTCATCATCCTCACCTTAATAAACCACAGCAACTCTTCAAGGATCCCCTTCCAGAACACTCTCTTGGTTGTCAGCAAGGGAAACTGGTCTTAAAAAAAAAATAAAAACCCACACAAACAGGTTATTTGACATTACTGACCGTAACTATTCACAGCAAGTTGTTTCCAGTGGTGGAGAGTTACAAAGTACATTTAATAGCATGACTAATACTGGATTTTTGAGGCTAACGCTAATAAACAAACACAATTACACAGAGCCCTTAAATGTGGTTATTAAAAATTTGTGGCCAAGATACTCACTGGAAACTTTTCAGTTTAAAAATAAACTTCTTGGTGCCATCTGGTGGACAAACTACATAATGGTGCCACTGTTTCTACATAACCACAAACAGCTTTTGGCATTTCTGTTCTGCAATTCCTTGTCACTCATCGACCCACCTATATGCGGAAACTGATAATGCAATTACTGTACTTAAGTACAAGTTTGTGTCACTTGTACTTGCGTATGTTAATTTCATGCTACTGTATAACTCTACACCACTACATTCATTGCTAAGGACAATGTACTTCTTATGACGCCATATTTACTTATTTTAATAGTTACTTTGCAGATTTTACTAACAAAACATGATCATAAAGATTCTGCAATGTGTATAAATTAATTAAAATCACCCCATCCTCGCCCATTATTGCATAAATTGTTATGCAGCCGTAAATATAATATTAGACTCTGAAAGGGCCATTCTGCATAATTTACTGTTGGTACTTTAGGTGAATTCTGCAGATACTTCTGTGCTTTAGCTTCCTCCACTTTAGACTTTTATTTTGGAGTATTTTGCACGGTGGTGTTGCTACTTCAGTGGTAGTTTTACTTAAGGGCCTGAACATAGCAAAAAGCACACTTAAAGTAAACACACTAAAATCCAATCTAACTAACCTCGCAGACTGTATCTGGCCTGAGCACCGAACACAGAGATGACTCCTGTCCCGGTTCGGTCTCCCTTCCTGCGGCCGTGCTGCATGATGTACTCGATCTGATCCAGGTACCCGCGTTCATCGCAGAGAACACCAAACGTCTTCTTCTCCGCAGCCAGACTCTCTTCCTTCTTCTTACAGCCGTCCTCCGCGTGCAGCTGCTGCTCTGCGTGGATTTCTGAAGTGGCGGGCATTTTGTGGACAAAAAGCACGGACGATTTCAGCGCAAAACCTGCTACAAAGTCGCTCTGTTGTGAAGGGTCAGAGTGGAACTTTCCCGGGTGATTTTGACATGCCAGCAGGCGTCCACGGATGACTTCCACATCTCGCGAGAACAGCGAGGCGCGCTCTGACTGAAACGCGAGGTTCCCTGCCATATTCAGAGGTAAAGGAAACGTATCATCAAACTGTGGTTTGCTTCTGTTCTATCCTGACCTGATATTCACTTATAAATGCAGGTTGCTCCAAAAGCTGAAGTAAAAATGAAGGTTTTTCAATGTAAGTTTTACAAAAAATGCTAATATTCAGAGTTCATCACTATTCCTACTTTCTTTGGATGACTTACCAAAAAAAAAAAAGGCAAAAATAAAATAATGACTCAAGCAGACGGTACATAGTTTTATTGCAGAAACATTTTAAACTCTAAGAATGAACTTACGTAAATAAAAAGAATATAAGCAATGCATGTAAAGGTTCAGAGGTCTATAAAGTGCATTTTCAAGTTTGACAAATATCAGCTGGTCAAGAAAACTGGTCCTGGAATCTTTATTCAGCAAACTGGAATTGCCATCTTACTTCATTCCTGTGTAGAAAAGAGCCATAAAAACATTTAAAAAGAAAAAAGTAACCCTAATTTAAACTGTTATAGGTGAACAAATGGGAAGACACTTAAATATCCCCATGGTTACAGGTACTAATGCTACATATGGATCCATTTAATCTTTTGATACAAAGTCAATGAAGTTAGAAATTTATGATTGTTTCTTAGTTACCTCTTCATCTTGGCTTTGCACATCTAATCTCATTTGCATTGCATCTCCTTGAATATGATTTCATTTGAAGAAATGCACAGGGATTTGTCGTGGTGTAAAGTTGGCAGTTTCAAATGATCACAATTAATTTTGCTCAAATTCAGTTTGGAGCTCTGCCAGGTGATGCTGGGAGCCAAATCATTTACTAAGCCGCACTAGCACTGCCTGGATCAGTACCTCTTATGTGCTGTTTATGGAGTGTCAGAGCCTCCTGAGCTGCGTGTTGGATGAAAGCAGGGTCATCCACCTCCAGATCTGCTGGGACCACAACAGTTATTGGGGCAGAGTCCAGTATGGTCATAACCACCGTGCTGTCTGGTTTAGGTCTGATATTCCTCCATCTGTTGCTGTGGAATCACCTAAGAAGTGAGATAATGTAAAACTGCGTCAGCTCATTGTTGTAACATAGAGTAAAGCTTTAGATTCTAGTGATGACAATAAAACAAACATATTTTTAACATTTGCTGGATTACTAGGCTTAGTTTATCAGCATGATATCAACTCAAATTAACTTTCTGATCAACTTCCAAAGACTAATAAACTAAAAATAAAACCGTTTTTCATCCTTTTCAAACAATTTCTCACCATGCTGTATAGAGTCAGGTAAATATTCGATAAACAGGATATGATTTGGTTTTATAGTTATTTTTACATTTTCACACTTTATCTGTTATCTATGACAGAATTCAAATAACAGGATTAGAGCTCAAAGATGCTAGAAAATTCAAATGTTGCAGGTGAGATCAACAGTAATCCTGTTGATTCATCAGCCAGAGAGAGGTATTAAAATGCATTTGGCACTTTGCAAATCCAAACATACAGTGATGACGTTGAAGATGTTTTGTGGGCCGACTGTTCTGTTGGACAGCTGGCTGACCCAGCCGTACTTGTCGTCCATGTTGCTGAGCCACCTCTGTGTGTCCGCTGTGTGTCTCCAAACCAGCCTCAGCCTGTCGTTGTACTGCTGACGGGAGGCGTTGAGCAACATGTGCATCTCCTCCATCTGAGAGTGCAACTGCTGGACGCTGGGACACTCTGTAAGTCACATTCATTTTCTTAAGCTTTTTGGAGCAAATGAACAAACATTTGTAGATAACTGCATCAGTATAGATTATTCTAGCCAATTAGTTATGTTTGTGACAAAGGAAATTCCAGTGATTATAATTAAAATAGTAGGTGAAATGACAAGTTGAAATGATGGTGGAATTATCAAAACTATCACAGTGCTGGAGAATGCTTCCTTTCAGTTGAAATGCTAGCTGACAAGACTTCAAAGTGAATGTGTGCCTATAGCTGAAAAGCTTATTATTCAGATCAGAAATAGCATTTAAGGTCCAGATTCATTTTGCATTCTGTTATCTATATGTATATATGTAACTGTGAACACAGATCTGTGCCAGTAATTTACCTTTAACCAGATAATCCTTGCATGTCTCACACAAGTCTTGGAGCTGCCAAGCACTCTGATGCTTGTCTGCGGAGTCGTCTGCACATATATCTGCTCTGGGATTGTTCCAAAGCAAAGAGTGATCCTGTATCTGTGCAGATATATGTATAATAGCAGATGATACAAAGGCTGACATTATTTTTTATGGGAGTGAATAAAGTGAATTCAGATATAGCAGCATCAGATACCTCTGTTTGCCTGCTGAAAATATTCCTCAGCTTCTTCTATCTCCTCAAACACATCAGCCACCGTGTAGCTGAATTCTTCCAGCATATTCCTTCCAAAGTCATACACTGAATCAAGGATGTGATCCAGACCGGTGGTCCCGAGGAAGCCTGCAGTCGAGCCGCCCTCACTAGGCCGCAGCTCTGTGGTGAAGGCTGCGAGGAAGGATGGACCGAACACTTGCTGCATCTTCTTGACCAGAATGATGCTTTGGTTGTACAGGAGGCTGATGTTTGACAGCAGTTGGCTGAACGTTGCCTCTGCCTGCAGCAGCTCCAGATCAGCTTTGTCCTCTTCAATCCTGTTCTGAGGTGAGTCAGTCTGACTTCTGTTCTCCTCGTTTTGATTGGAGACATGCTCAGCAGCGTCCAACTGGGTGGCCATTTTCCTGAAAAACTCCTCCACCTGCAGAAAGAGATTAATAGAAGGAGCAACGTGTTCGGTGCCTGTTACAAACTAATCCTAACTCTTGGTTAACTCTTAGCTCTTACTCTTAGGTAACTCTTGGGTCTGAGACAGTTGTAGAAGAATATGCTGAGATCAAACCTTGAATGAGAAAGAAGCAAAGCCACGCCGACATGTGGAGGTATAGAAGGCCTTACAAGTATCTTCAAGACAAGGCCGACATTCCTGAAAGGATGACTTTGTTAAATCTTGACACTGTTGTTCAGCCTCCTCCAGTTTCTGCTCTGTTTCCCGAGCCAGCTGCATCGCCCCCTGAAGGGGGGGAAACCCAACACAGAAAACTGTCACAGACACATCGCCTCCTAATAAGCCAGAGTGGATAAGATGCGGTTTGGGGGTTCTTATTCTGAAAGTACACGGAAAACAGATTAATCTACAGGCAGTTCATTTATCCCGACTGTTGTAAAACTACACCCTCGACTCCTGAAAGCAGCCCCACTCCCACGTTCATTATTCACTGTCTGCTTTGAGGTTTCTCCATGAGGCTTTGTGCAGCTTCGCTTTCATGAGGCAGAAAATATGTGGTGGGTTTTAGAATAACTCACAAAGGCTGGCATGTAAGTGTTCAACTACAGTGCTCATGTTCTGTGAAAAGTTATTGAACTAAAATACAAACTGGCCTCATGGTGTTTTGGTTGTGGGTTTCTAACATCAGGAATGATTACTGTAAATATAATATGTTTGCAGGGAATTGACTGGCAATCACAGAAACACAATTTACCTTCTTCTTGTCGCTGCTGTGTGTCAGGGCATCCATCAGGTGTCTGTGCTTCTCCTCTTTTTTCTCCATCATTTCCTTCACCTGCTTCACCCCGAGTAAAGCCTGCTTTATTTCCTCATCGACATACTGCTCTCCTGCCGTGGACAGCTCTGCACACACCAGTGAAACATGATGAAGTTACGCTCTCTAACACTTAATGCTGATAATGATAAGAGAAAGTATATCTAGGTATTTTTGTTGAGTTGAGTCCGCACTTTTCAGAATATCCTCGCCAAGCTGGGAAGAGTCAGCGGCAGAAAGCACAACCTCAGAGAGTGTGATGCAGAGAATTTGAAGTAGAAGCGCCCTCATCCTGTCTTCAGCTCTGTGGAAAATATGTAAGTTACTCTTTATTCTGCTATGAGCATCATACAGCACAAGATCTTAATACAAATGAATGACATGCTTTGAATTTATAAATCATTGTCAAATGTGTTAAAAAAAAGTATCACAAGAGGGCGCCATTTCTCATGCATCTCAAGTCAGATGCCCTTTGTAAATCAGTGTCAAGCCAAAAAATAAGCAGGAGTTCCACGTTAACTAAAGATACTAAAGTCAAATATTTTTGTGGGCTTAAAGTATCACATTATTTAACGAGGATAATAACTATAATACAGTACAACTGAAGAAGTTAACAAAATTACAAATGCTTAAAGCACTACTTAAAACTTTCCTGAGTAAATACAGTAAGCTGTGGTACTCTAGCATCTGTATATTTTACACATACATTAATCAACAAAATTAAAAGAAAGAAGGAAAGATAGACAAAAACATTAATAAAGTCAGAACAATATGTCATGAATTTACTTTTTGTCCAACACACTGCCCACATAAAATCAAGTATGTCATACTGTAATGGTATTTGAATACTACATAACTTTCACTGAAAACACAGAGCACAACTGTATATATACAGTATATGCATGTGTCCCAAAATCATTCTTAGTGTAAAATTATAACCATATTTGATGCTATATTACTGTTGGATTGTGGTGATCCTATGTGCAAAACAGAAAATGATAAAACAGTCATTTACCTTGAGAGCTATGAAACCATCAGCCTGCAGAAAACAAGAGCAGCAGGTGGAGAGAGGAGTGAGAGAGAGCCATCCGCTTCCTCGAGGGATTGTTCTATTTTTATGGATCTACTCAGCGGCACAGATCCTATTAGTGTATGTGAATTATTGGTTATTAAGCCTTACGCGCGCAGCATAGTTACAAATCAGCTTAAGACAGGCTTTAATGCACAGTATAACATAACATGCTCATTTGTTTGCAGGTCTATCTCACTTAATTGTCTCCCAACATACTGCAGAGCCCTCCTCAGGTAAAACTTTCTGCTCTAATCTCCATCAGACTGACAGTAAGCCGGGGCCTCCTGCAGAGACCTGGCACACACAGGGTCTCAGACATGGGCTAAGCCCTGCATCGTAGGTCACAATAGGGAGCATGAGGACCACACGTACACGTGCATCCTGTGCAAAAACAGAATAACCTTTGAGAGGAAGTTCTTTAACTACAAATCATGCATATTTTCACCAACCAAGTTTTAGATTTTTAGATGTATTTTCTCCATTAATTTCCATTTATTTCTGTATGATATGAACTGTAGTGGCAGACTCTTGAAACTTGCTTGTGTTGTATGTTGTATGCAAGTTACTCATTCAAGTATGTCAAGCCATGATAAACGCAACTAGTCCACCAACTCTCCTGTCTTTGGTGCCTCTACCACCAGCTCTCTGGTGCTGCATACAGCACGCTCTGAGCTGCCATTGTTCTTATCATGATATCTAGACATGGCAGCAGCGTGGTAAATGTGGAATTCCTGTGTGCTCTCTCAGTCCTCTGTTAATCTGAGCCCCACTGCTGAAAGCCTTGACCCAGCAAATGAGGTCCCAACCTCTGAATGAGGACCAGCAGGAGCCTAGCTGTAAGATACCTGACCCTCAGCTGCTTTTTATCAGCTCGCCACGATCCCTATCTGAGCCCTAATACCAGCCTGCTGCTCCAATTATAGCCGACAGTAAAATAACAGTTTTGAAGCCTTTAGGAAAACAAGTAATTAGTCACTTTATCATCTCAGGCTGCTCTGGAATCTAATATGTGGCAGACTGGGTTGAATTTGAGCTGTTAGCACAGGGCCTGAGTCTGACTGCTCTGTTATCCAAAGAAAGAAAAAAAATAGATCTGAGTTTGATGTCTTTGTTGCAGTTAGTGTTATCTGTATCTTTTCCTGTAAATCAATCGGTTTGAACTGAGCGTGTGTAAAAAAGATTAACATCATGTAACGCAGTGACGCTAACCTGCCCTGTGAAGACATGACAGTGGGTCTAATTTCTTTGATGTCCCTCATTAGTCTGGGAGGATGCAGCTGTTTTCTGGCTTTGATCAGCAATCTGTGTCTGCAGGCCCGGAGAGATTATGGACACAGGAACTGTTGGAATTATCACTGCACCTGGAAGAGTTGCAGGGAAATGGCCGCTGGTGAACCTCAGAGTCTAATTTTGATAGATTGTGATCAGTCTTGGCTGTCACTGGCGACCATTTTAAGCAACAGTAAGAACTGTTAGAGCAAAAGTAAACAAATGGAAAGGACTACATTACCATATCTTGCGGAAAAAATGAAGAGGGATGGTATTTAACACAGCAAACCAACCCACCATGTTTCCTTTACCAAACACAGATTACAGTGACACAAACCTATAACCTTAACACAGATAATATCCATCTTATTGAGTAATTTCTGAATATAACTGAGTCTTAAAACTTTATTCTCTTACAAACAAATGACAAATATATGCCAGTAAAGTACAAGACATTGATTTGTTTCTCCTTTACTTGAATCAGGTGTCATTTTTCTCAGTTTTAGTGATGCAACATGTCTTGTTTCATGATAGTAATAATACTTTTTAGCATTTTAAAAGTTGCCTGTAGCCTACTAGACAAGGTTCACATGATCTAACTGTCCTGGCAGATTTTTCCCCCTTGTTTTGTGGAAATAATTGAAAAAAAAGTTGAAAACACAGGCATTTTTGCAGTGTATTACAGTAATGGTGGATTATTGTGATAAATCATACCCCAAACCACACGATTAACCAAATAGTGAGTACCAAAGAGAGGCCAAAACGCCCTAAAGTAACATCACATGAATATGAAAGTGATTTTTCATCCTTGAAGGAAATGAGATGTGAATATGTAAAAACACAGGAACAGCACAGAACAGTTTCAGTGTCGCTCCCTCCCCTCTCCACCCCCCAAAACCTTTGAAATTATCTTTAATGAGAACCAGGTTTTCACCCGGGGACGCGATCGCCATCAAACCCCCAGTAACTTAATCTCATCTCCGGCTGGATTACTGCAGCCCCGCACGACGTCCCGGGCTCTGTGGTGTTGAAAGCGGTGTTGAAACCTCCCCTCTCTGTGTCTGTCTCCTCAGGAGGAGACGCGGCTGCAGTGGACGGGACAGTCACCGGGACGATGTCAAGAAACTGAGCGGGACACTGGTTGTGGCCGGTGAGTGCGTCAAGCTACCCAGAGAAATGTAGGGAGAAATTTAGGAAAATATCGGAAATAAAGCACCTAAGGTATCAAAATAAGTGTTTTAGAAGCAAATATTTTACTACTGTACATTTGTGTGATAGTTTAAGATAGGAACTCATCCAGGGAAATCAGTTTACTGTTGCTTGACTTGAAAATTAATTTGCTGTGTGCATAAAAGCACAAAACTCCAGACCCAGATACCTTCTCCATTACACAAGTCATTACAGCCCAAAAAAGTAAAGTCTTTTGGAAAACAGGCCTAGTATATCCTATCTGTTTTCTTGCTGACATTATACAGGAAGCTACATCAAGTGGCTGATTCGCTTATTTTAGCATTTAAGTCTAGAAACAGGGGGATACAACTAGCTGGACTATATCCAGAGATGGAAAAAATCTGCTTACAAGGAACTTCAAAGCTAAGTAACATGTTATATTTGGTTTAATTTGTGCAAATCATACATTTCATCTTGAATGAGGAGTTCATGTTTGATGGAATACAGATAATTGCTTTGCCTATAAAGCAATACACCATATTTGTACCCTCTCTACATTATGCAACAAAATTTTATTCTGAAAGGGACACGGGAAGTGTTATTTGTCATTCTGTGTAACTCAACACTGGTAGTGACAGGCAGCACTCAGATCAGCTCTCCGTCCTGCAGCGCTGCTGGTCAAGGCTCCGGGAACATCGCATCACTTCTGCACAGACTCCTCAGAGCAACAGCGAACAGCAGCAGCAGCAGAGACAATGGGATTTTAACCTCAACATTCAACATGAAGACATACTTGTAGTTTTTGTAATTTCTATCTTCAGTGTGTGTATGTGTGTGTGTGTGTGTGTGTGTGTGTGTCGTTCTCCGTGGGACAAAGTTTACACCTTTGCACTGGATGCTGAGATGCGCACAAAGTGACAGGGGTCCTCATCTCTTCTACAGTCCTCAACGAGTTATAAAACGCCATGAAAGGTACGTAGCCTGCGTGTAGCTGATAGTTAAGTGCATGCTTGTTTGTTTTTTATTTAAAGTCGTTTATTCAGACTTAATTCAGTCTGTGCGCGTTTCTTTGTGGTGCGCGATTCACATCTGGATGACATTACGGTACTGCGGTGCAGAAGTTGTGAAATACTTGGGAGTTTTTTTTCTTCCCACCACTTAGTTGCATCCCATTGAAAGAAATAAAAGCCCCAGATCTTGTTTACACAATTAGGCTGCATTTCCGGTAAACTCCCACTGTAAAGCATGAGAAAAAAAATCCCAAACGAAACTGTGTTAATCTAAGAAAGGAGAAGTTTAGATGCAGTTTCCAAAAGAAAACTTTAACATGGCATGGCAAAGATCTAAATGATGACCACTGAACACCACCTGTAGTGCATGTAGTTCATTACTCACTGTATTTGTGCAACAAGTAGCAGGTAAACAGTATCTGTAGCATCAGTACCTATGATATTTTCACACTCAGGCAGATCTGATTTACTCTGCATCAGTGGTTCTTCATCTAGTCTAACTCCCTCTGACCGCCCACCAACAAACACACACTCAGCTCAACCTTCCCTGTCTCCCCTATCTCCCCCACCTCCTCCCCTCCACCACCACCACCCCCCTTGGTCCCATCTGTTTAGCATTACCAGTGATGTTCTCTGTGCTCTGGTCCAGTCCTCAGCGTAGTGTAGCAGAGTGTAATTAGGGTTTACTGTCAACAACCCAGAGAAACCGCAGCCTGTGGCTTTTACAGTTCTCTGGACCTCCTATCTTCACACACACACAGACACACACAACAGACACACACAGACCAGAGATGATCCTTTACTATCTTCAACTTTAAGCCCTGTTGGCTGCTTCCACTCTCCTAAATCAGAAATCATTGTGTTCAAGGGGTAACATTATGAATTCTTGGCTCTGTAATGCTTCTCTTTGTTTTATTTTTGTTTGTGGAGCCCTGCCGGCTGCTTTAAACACAACATACTCCCCCCAGTGGCGTGCGTATGACCTATTTCTGTCATATGTTTCTGATTATGTCACACAGACGACTTTGCAGACGAGGAGGAAGTACAGTCTTTTGGATACAAGAGGTTCGGTGAGTGAAAAGTTTTTTTTCCTTTTTCTAAAGGTGGAAGAGAGAAAGGCCAGCACACTTGGAGCTCTAATAATAAAACTTTTATTGTTTTGAAAATTAAATGTCGTGCTAAGTGTGTGGGCTTCACTCTTTTCTGCTGTTACCTTGAATTACCTCTGTATTTTTTGGAATATGAGGTATAATTAAAACCTCTAGTTAACACAAGCAACTTGTTTGGCAGCAGGCTGTCTGAGCCTCATCTATCCTGATATCTGGCTCTGTCACTGACTGGTTTTGCATCTTTTGGGTTGAACATAAATGCGGTTGACAGTCTGTGAGGTCCGGCTCACCACAGGCCCAGACAACCGCTGACAGAGCTCACCAGATCAAGAAGATGTAGAAACTCTCTTCTCTCTTTTATCCACTTAAATTGAGTCACTAAAACACGCTGACTCACGCAAAAACGTGCCGAGGAACCCCAGAAATGTGGAGTTGCTCCAACCCGTTACGGCGTATCTGATTGTTGTGGTGCAACACATGCAGACAGAGTTCACATGCATTTGGTTTGTGTACTCATGCGTGTAGCTTAAAGCAGCCAGGAACTCACTCACTTATTTGTTCAAAAGGCCATCTGGAGTATCAGGAGTTTTTGGAAGTTTTCCCAGCTGACTTGTACATTGGTAGTGAATCAAACAAGACCAGAGTGATAAAGATTAAAAAGGGGTCAGTTCACCCAAATGACAAGAAAACAAACATGTTTCCCACTTAACTCACGTTATATCAAGTCATGCGGATAGTTTTGGTTTTATTTTCCCATTCTCCACATTTCTGCCTCTGTCTCAGTACACTGGCAACAATTAAACCTAGTTGGAGACACAAAAAAGACTTAGAACTTTGTCAGTTTTGCAGAACACTACTGGTGTTCAAGCAGCATTATCACAGCAACTCAGTAGTGTCTTATTCTCTACCAACATGGCTCTTCCTCTGCCTCAGTCTGTCTATCCACTTCCACTTATCTGGGGTCAGGTCGTGGTGGCAGCAGACTAAGCAGGGTATTCCAGACATCCCCTTCCCCAGCAACAATTTCCAGCTCCTCCTGATGCGTTCCCAGACCAGATAGGATATGTCATCCCTCCAGCAAGTCTACCCTGGGGGTGTCCTCCCAGTTGGACATGCCCAAAAAACCTTCAAAGAAAGGCACCCACAAGGCATCTCTAATCAGATGCCTGAACCACCTCAACTGGCAGCTCCCATGCTCCTCACCTTATCTGTAAGATTGAGCCCAGACACCTTACGGAGGAAACTCATTTCCTCTGTAGGGTGTCTGGGCCCAACTCAATTTCTGCTTGTATCTGCGATCTCATTCTTTTGGTCACTACCCAAAGCTCATGACCATAGGTGAGGGTTGAAACATAGCTTTGCCTTCCAGCTCACCTCCCTCTTCACCACAATGGCCCAGTACAATGTCTCTTAGTCTCACTTTACTCTATGAATAGCACTGAGCATAGATCATTGCTGCGGCTACTCACACAGACAGTTATAATGCATGTACTGTATCTGCATATTTTCTATTCACTGGTCATTAAACTACATTTTCAATGCTCAAAAGATAAAATACAACAGCAACATGTCTTTCCAGAAAAGTGTCCCCATTACTCAAGAGAATCCACAGACCTCACTGTCATCAAAAGCCACTGGAGTTCTGGAAGTATTTTACGCCAAACACATAGTTCCCATGACTAATACTTCCTATAAAGTAGAAAAAATATGTCTGTATTTTTATAATTTGGTTGAACTGACCCTTTATAATTGGCATCAGATCAGTTCTGTCCTTTCTCTTGCCTGCAATATGCTTACATATGTTTAGTGTACCTTTCATTCTGCCTTTTTATTGACGCACAATCTCTCTCGTACAGTCTTTCTGGAAAGGTTTTCAGTCTGTTGCTGCTCATGAGTTGTGTCAGGCAGCATGTTTGCCAATTAGTGTATCATGCTTTTTGGGAAAAAAGGAAAAAAGCAAAAGAAAAAAGTGGCAGCAAAGGGCAAACTCTGTGTCACACACACACTCAAACACATCATTATTATTCTCCTTGGAGACAGAGCTCGTGCTCCATCGCTGTTGTGTTGATTCAACATTGATTCGGGATCAGGAGCCTGTGTGTCTCTGTATTCAGGGTGTTGCTGCTGTATGACTCATTCACACACAGTTCGGCCGAGGTCCACAAGAGTGGATGTTGGGCAGCGGACGGCACTGTTTAAACCCAGCACCAGCAGAGACGAATTCAAACTGTGCAAAAACACAATCCCTTTCATCCGAGTCACCCGAGTAGAGGCATCCTGTTTGTCTTTCTCTGTGAGCGTGTGCAAGTCCCCGCTCATGGATTAGATTAGAGAGCTGTGGTGGAGAGGAGCCAGATCCAGCTCACTTTTAACTTTATTCAAATGAACTCTTGACATTTGGAGGAGTGAGGAAGAGAGAGCTGTTGAACTCTGAGCCGAGTGTTGTCGGTCCTCGCAGGGACACGGCAGCTGTTTGGAGGGGTCGGCTCCAAGGGTCCGCCTCACCCCTCCAGAGGCTTCATTGTGCAACAGAGCTGCATTCATGCAAACCATCGCAGACCCTCATTCTTCCACTATTAGCACTGTAATCTCAGTACTCAGGGGGGGAACAAACAGTTATTTCCTCTCTCATTATTTTGCTTTAAATCATTGCATTTTCCCAGGAGACAGATAGTGTGTAAATTGTTGTGACATGTCAAAGCTGTGACTGTTGTGCAAATGTGTGTCCAGTTTATAAAGTCTCCGTTGAGCTCAAAAGAGGATGACTTAACACAGAACACTTAATCCAGCTGGTTTTACAAAGAGATCGTGGGTAAGAAAGTACATACAGAGTACCAGTGGGCTTTTGTTTTCCTTAGTACACTCTCTACGTACACATTTCACATACTTAGTGTTGCAGAAGTTTTCCAGGGAGCCACTGTCTTCCATCAGTTCTATTACTCAATGAAAATCATCTTCCAGAAGCTTGAAACATGGATAGATAAACCATTACAGAAAATTTCATTTGTGTGATTGTTGAGCAGCAATGCAGTTGCAAGTTTGGACATCCAGGATTAGCAAGTTAGCTGCTGAGTGGGAGATTGACAGGCGGATCGATGTGGTAATGCAGATGTAGTATCAGACCATCATGATGGAGGGGGAGCTGAGCTGGAAAGGAAAGCTTTCGATTTATAAGTCAATCGTTGCTCCAACCGTCACCTATTTTCACGAGCTTTGGGTAGTGACTGAAAGAAGAGATAGTGGATACAAACAGTTGAAATTAGTGTCCTCCATTGGGTGGCTAGGCTCAGTCTTGGAGAGGGGGGGAGGGAGCTCAGAGTAAAGCTGCTGCTCTTTTGCGTCGAAAGGAACCAGTTGAAGTGGTTCAAGCAATCTGATAAGGATGCATCCTTCCTTGGGGGTCACTGGAGGCATGTCCAACTGGTAGAAGACCCTGAGGTAGACCCACAACATGCTGGAAACATTATATATCTCATTTGGCCTGGGAACACCACAGGATCCTTCAGGAGGAAGCTGGAAAAAATTGCTGGGGAGAGGGACGTCTAGGGCCACCTTGATTAACTTGCCTACCACTGCGACCCGACTCCGGGTAAGCAGCAGCAAATAGATGGATGGATGGCCACTGAAAAACACTGTGTGGGTGAATGAGAATTGTAAAATATTTTGGGTAGAAGAATGACATAAGTATAAGATACATAAGATAAACCATGGCTGACAAACAAGTTACTAAATGTTCACTGTACTGAATTATCTATTTCAAGTTGGTTTTCATGCCTTCCTGAAATGATTAGAAGCAAATGGTTTCCAAGAAAGAAATCAATGTTAAAACACATTATATGTTCATCATAAGTTTTGTGGTTAATTTGATGATTTTTGGTTAATTGGCTTGAGCATTTGCAAACTTATTTCAGCAGGATGCTTCAGAGCTGTGGTATAAAAATTGTGAGTGGTGGTTTGAGAAAGATAAAGAAGCAGTGAAATGCCTGTTGGTCTCATCTTCCAAGAAAGTTGTTTACAAAACTCTTCTCCAATTCTTCAAATTCCAAGATTAGATGCAGTAAGATGCACTAATGCAGCTGTAGTAATATTCATTCTGTTTCCTCACTGCTTTGGCTGGAAATTCACCCACACCAGTAAACTCAGCTGTGCCTCCAGCTACTCTGTAAAGAGTAAGGTTTGCATTAAAAAGTACAATGTGTAATATCAACACACACAATAGTGAGCATGTGTTGAAATATCTTTAAAAGTACCTTTGGGTGTGTTTGTACATTTGCTGACGTGCAAAGTAACGAGTCAGCTCTCCGAAGGTCAGAAAGAGCCCAGTGGGAAAACACACACACACACGCACACACACATTTTAAACAAAGTGACCTGTTTCTGATTCTGTATATTACACAAACGTCATCCAGAAGGCATGCATACATCATGTATATTTATACAAATACACACACACATACGCATTTTCCACTCGCTTGTATACAAGTGGAAATGCACACCACACACACACATGCACACACACTAGTACAGGCACTGAGTGAATTCATATGGTAATCCCATCTCTTTCTCCCTGCCAAGTTGAAGCCAGGCCGGAATTGCTTCCACAGTGCTCAAGGTTTAAACATATTTATTTTTCTGTGGGGGGTTGACATAAGAAGGCCATCAGAATTAAAAACAAAACCTACCTGAGCTTTGGCTGAACTCTCTCAGAGCTGGTATAACAATCGGTCACTGGCAGCCAGCAGCTGCCCTCGGCCCAACTCAAACCACGAACCCACGAGTCACAAAAACTTTGGAACTATAAAGTTTGTGTCACATCGTTGTTGTTGGCAAGGGAAGACGTGTGTATGTCGACTAAACCTCAGTGGGATATGTGCATACAAAGATCCACAATAAACAACAGAAAGATATCCACACACTGGAGTCAGACAAGCTCAAGGAAGACAAGCATTGAAGGAATAGAGGTCCGCAAGAGATGTGACTGTTGAGTCTCCATGTCTGTGGTTTGCAGTCAGTCCTGCAGCATGTTTTCTTTGCATTAATGAATTGCATTTATTTACTTTTTTCTGGCAAGC
The DNA here is from genome assembly GCF_001640805.2 of Lates calcarifer. Classification (NCBI taxonomy): domain Eukaryota; kingdom Metazoa; phylum Chordata; class Actinopteri; family Centropomidae; genus Lates; species Lates calcarifer. Next base: position 14,245,964 of record NC_066856.1, on the reverse strand, counting down.
AGACGAGAGCACAAGTAGTTGCTACATCACCAAGGTTGTAGCAGTACCTATTTTGTAAAGACGCACACTTAAGAAACACAAAGGTGTGTTATTCTGACTAATGAAGAAACAGTGAGAAACTAAGATTTATTTTATATCTCTAGTACAGCTACTAATTAGCTTAACAGTTGAAAATGTTTCAACTATACACATGAGGTTGGGGTGTCAGTTATTCAGTATCAATCTGAAGCAGTCATGTTGCTTTGGATGTTATTGGTTAAACAGAAAGATGTCTGTTGTCACATAACACAGGTAATTAATAAACGATTAGATTACATTACTTTATAAATTATTAGTTTTTAGCACTCTAATCACAATTGACTTGTCTGCCTCTGCCTATACATATATAATCCACAACTGCATGAAATAAGTTCAGGCATTTACACAAGTTAAATTAGGATGCAGTTACCAGTGGCTCATGTTAACAAAATGCTCTGAATGTCACAGATTGACAGTACATGACAATGTAAGCATGTCAAAGTATGAACTTTCTCAGTTCAGTAAGGTTGCAGTAACAAGTGACACCGTCACCATCCTGCTCTGACTTGTCACGTCATCCATTGCTGGATGGTAATTCTGAACTCTGGACTGTGGAGGTGTAGAAGTCAGGGCCAGTAATGGAATAAAGGAGACCCGCTTGATCCGTGCAGCAGGTCCTCCTGAGATCTACACTGATGTCTGGATGGGGGTCTTACTCCCTCCGCTGCTGTGTCCGCTGTTCCCACACATGTGAATTTGGAGAGGCCAGGCTCAGGAGGTTTGTGGCCAGTGTGGAACCCAGAGTGCACTAATCTATTTCCTGCACTTGTTATGGTTTCTCCAGCAAGGCCTGGAACATTCCTGGAGCCGAGCACGGTGTTGGGGTGTCTGTGCCTGGAACCAGCTGTGTCAGCACAGCCAGGGCTCGGCACGGTCCGGTGGGTTTCTCTGGCAAAGAGCATTCCCCTGGTTTCACAAAGCACTTTTAGCTGCAGTCATAATGACACCTCACACACCACCTCATCCATCCTGGTTAACATGGTCATGTTAACATTACTAGCCAACGTTTGTCAGGCACTGACACGTTTAATACAAACTGTCCTGTGAGTCTTTGCAGTGTGTTTGTCAGGATGTCTGATGAGTATTTTTATGCACTTTGCTGTGGTTCTTTGCCCTTTCTTGCAGTGTTGTGTTGTGGTTTTCTCAAATTCTGCCTCTTGATATTTTCTTAATATTGCATGGCAGGTCTTCATCACTTAATACTTTTGTAAAATGTACAAAGCTTTCCTCACTGTCTGCCATACCGCTGTCAGAAAAATTCCTTTGGCCTTGAGACTTAAAAGTCAGCATGCCTTTGCAAACATATTTATTGTGTGTGTGGGTGCGCTAATGTGTATTTGGCTATTCTATGCTCGCTCTTCTTTGCTGCTCACGTTTGCATTTTCTCTCATGTGATTCTCCCATCAGTTATATGTCATGTTGCTTGCTTGTAGTGATGACCCCCTCAGAAATCATCTGACCCCTCAGTTTTAGCATCTCCCAGCTCATTGTTCTGGTTATACGGTCCATTCAGTTTCACTACTTTCGTCAGGAAGTTTTCCAGTTAAAAAGAAGAAGATCCAGAAACACACTGTATTATAGTGACACACTGGGAACTAGGTGGTGAACATAAAGAGGAGGTGATGGAGACCAAAACAGAGGTAAAAGGAGAAGCAATAAATAACATGTTATATAGATTCATCGTGTGGACACAAACACGATCCCAAACTAATGCTAATGTTGCTCCATATCTGCTGGATAATTAAAAGGCAGCTATTTGCAAGCATGTTAGCCATAGTTTGATTTAAAAGGTAGATATAAGTCTTCAGTTTGTAGCTTGTTTCTGCTGCCCCCGAGTGGTCAAAAAGCAGGTAAGACAAGTTTAAATTCTGGAGTGCTTCATAGTGACCTTGTGTTAAAATGAGCTCTTGTGGAAGTTCCAGACAGAGACATACTTAAATGTAAAGCTGACCTGAACATGCAGGAGGTCATACACCTGCTGCAGAAAGCAGACAGAGATGGTGAAGCACTTAAGCGAAGTCACCTGCTAAAATGAGACAGACCAGCAGTAAAACACAGCTTTTCTTTTATGTTCATGGGCTTGTCTGGTAAAATTCAGGAACTCAAATTTGGCTTGTGTTTAAAGACAAGCTTGCTATCACAGAGGTCTCGTTTTTGACTCATAATCTTTATGGGGAAATCATTTTTAAACCCCTGCTGTAGAGAAATAAACATCTAACATAGGGCTTTTCCTTACAAGTTAAATACAGATCTAGAGTGGGCAATATATTTTAATGAAAACATAAACCAGTTTCAGTGGCGGAAATTCATTTTTAAGCACACAGTGAAAAGAGAAGAACACCAGTATCATGCCTCTTTCACACCTGTCCTTGGTTACTGGTGATTTGCTGCCCCTCACCTGTTGCCTGTCCACTAATTATGTTCATTCAGTATAAAGACTCATGTGTTCTGGTGCTCTGTTTGGCTCTGATGAAGACCTAGAGAGTCAAAATGTCTGAACCTCTTGAGCAATAATTTAAAAAAGCAATTTTTGTTTTATCTTAACATTTTGGTTTTGGCTTCTTTATGCCATCTGGTGTCATGTGCAGGAGAGTTAGAAGTTTTGGCTCAAAAATGTTCATGCCCAAAAGCTTTTTCATGTATTTTAAAAAGCCCCGGGGACACCCAAAAAACTCCTCAAAGCACGTTAGAGAGAGAGGGAGACATGAATGTGGTGTCTGAAGGAGAAAGAGGAGAATTAAGTGTGCGTGTTTGTGTGAGAGAGAGCAAGAAAAATGTAGGCCAACACTACAAATTATATTTCCCAAGACGACACCCACGAAAAAAGTATAATGTGATTAAAAAAAATAAAGTCCAATGTCAGACCAGTGGCTTACAGAAACCAGTGCTATGTCTCAGTTTCACATCAGGCTTAAGCCCTTATTTTCTCCGAGCAGAGACTGGAGAGTTTACAGAGAGAGTTTACACAGATTCAGAGGCGGGCTGTTAAAGCTGAGGCTTCGGGATATAAACAATAAGATGATGTGCAGACCAGGGATGAGGGATTTCCTCTTAACTGGTTTTGGGAGAATCACACAGACGGGAGGAGAGATAACACTCAGATGCCGAATGAGCACGAAGTGCAGGGGGCGCTGGGTGAGAGGGTATTTTATCCCAGGAGGGTGGGAAGGGAGTGGAAAGGAAGTGGGAGAAGGTGGAGGAGATGCAGCCGGTTGTAAGAGCAGAGCAGGAAGTGGATGGATGGGTTTGGAGGAGCATGAGAGGATTTCTTTGTAAGGAGATAAGGGTTTGTGTGAGTGTGTGTGATGATAGTAGATAAAGGAAAGGAGGAAGACGGAACAATATAAGATCCAGCTGGACGAGTTTATCTGAAGCATGAACTGCACACCTCTATGACATAAAAGCATATGCACTCACATATATACAATTAAAGAATCATTAGTTTGTGCTGTGGTGTTTCAGACCTTCATCCCTCTCACTCACAGACATTTAGTCAGAGTCTTATCTCTGGTATAATTCAATCCTTTCAACCTGGAATCCAGCAGAACTCACTGAATGTAAAGAAAGGCTGCCAGAAAGGGAAATGGCAGCTGATCACAGAGGAATTTTATGAACACATCATTTTTTCTGTTTCCTTGAGTTTTCAGCTATATATTCTGGGATGGCAGCAGCAGTGGTGGAATGTAACTAAGTACATTTACACACATGCTGTATAAATATAATTTTGAGGCGTTTGTACTTGATACATTTTTGACAACTATAGTTACTTGAAAAGTAAAATATTTTTGTGCTAACCATGAATCAGATGACTATGTCTAATGTGAAAGGTGTCGATCAGAACGACAAATCCGTACGGATGTATCATCTGGCTTTGCAGTTCCCTTCAGCTCTACGGAGCATTTTAGCATCTTTCAGCTCATTGTTTTGGTCCACTTTCACTGCTGTGCTCATTGTTGTATTTGGCAGCAGTGGGCAGCTGCTTTCAGTGGGAAAACCTCAAAAACATCCACTGCACGCCACGAGCTCAGCACCAAACAGCACACGAAACAATGTACCTCTGACCAATGCATGGACATGCAAGAGTTCTTGCATATTTATCTGCAATTCGCAAGTGACTTCAAGCATGATATTGTGATGTGCAGAATGGTCATCAATGTACAGATGAAGAGACCATAGCTTTTTTATTGACTTTTGATTTTTACGTCCAAATATGAGCCAAGATCCAACATTCTACCTTTCCTATAAAGCAACATTCATCATCTTATTGGATAGATGGAAGAGATTGGAAGCATTCCCATGTTTACGACTTGGAGACCTTCACATCAGAAAACATCTCAAGTTGTATGATTACAGTGTTGGTCAACACAATGAGCAACAGACAATGGCAGAAAAGTCTGATACTCTGATAGGACATGCATTTGCCAGTAGACCCCTCCTCCTGGCTGGTTAATGTTCACGTCTTTCAAACACAAAGCCCCCAGTTTGGAGAGCAGATTTTCTGCTAAAATCCAACCCCAAACCACGAAACCTGAATTATGTCACTTTTTCGTCAACTTAACAAAACAGCTCCAGAGCTATAGAGGATCTTACCCAACACTTGTCACAGGCTGAATAGTACTTAAGGATAGTTAAGATTCAGTTTAATCAACTTTGACGTATAAAATCAGTGGACTGCCATTTTAAGTAAATGATCTGAATACATCTGTCGCCCCTGGACAGCAGGTAGAGGAACTCCAGCACAATGAATGGTTTTAACATCACTGTCAGTTCCGAAAAGATCCTGTACACTTTTGTCCAAGCTTTCCACCCCCTCCTTTTCTTTTCGCTTTCTGTTATGCCTTCATTAGGCTGAATAAAACAGCAGTAACATAACTCCAGGCGCTGAATGCGAAGAGCAGGCGTCGATCGGTGATGTTTTTGCCAGAGCACATGTGCTGGTAGTTAGCTGCTATTTTCAATCGGGCCTGTGATCATCTGAGAGTCAGTGACTTTTCTGACTCACCTTTAAAAGTGAGGAAAAGCAGCAAATCCCATTGTGCCTCTACCCCCCCTCCAGCTCTCACACACTGTAATAACCCCAGTGTCCTTGATGTGACCCACATGCAGATGTCAGGAGAGGGTTGCTTGAGTTCAGCATCACCTCTATTTAAGTGCCTTTTAGGGGGTTCTCGAACAAGGGGGTCTGAGTCATTGATTTAGTAATTAAATGAAAGAAAAGCAGAGTGGAGAGAAGGCGCTCCAAGACACCTGCGTTCCTTTAACGTCTCCTGTGAAAAGGCTTGTATGTGATTTTGGCGAGCTGCAGCTGTTCCTGCAGGGAACACGCTTGTACATTAGATCTTACATTTGTATCCCCTCCAGCGTGTGCATCTGTACATGTGTATGTTCAGCCTTAGAATAACACACAACATCTCACTTTTGTAGTACAAACTAATACTTTTATTTATGCGAGTCTCCTGTGTCCGCAAACACTAAAATTTCTCCAACACCTCCGGCAGCAGAACACACAGGCTCACTTTTACAATGAATTTGGGGATTCTAATGCCTCCTCTTTTAGTGTAAGTAATAAAACCCACTAAATCTGTTCCTCACAGTCCAAAATGTTAATGAAAGAGGGGAAAAAATGACTGTAAGTGTTGCCAACATCAACCTACAGCTTCCTGGTTTGCAGAAGGGAGTTGAAGTGGAGAGGAATAGTGTTCGGTGTCCAAAACCCTGTCAGATGCATAATGACTATCACATTTTCCATGTGTGGCTGAGACTGCAGACAGAGGCAATTCACTAAATTTATTTTCTGGCACTTTTCAGAGGTCTGCACAATGCTTATTATGCATGCATATGGTTATTTAAAGGAGCTATTTGGAACTTTTGCTATCGCTACACAGCCAGTGTTAGCATTAACAGCTGTTTATTTACTTATAGACTTAAGTCCTTTATTCGCCAAGAACTTTCTCCAGTGGTGGAAAGCAACGTCAATTTTAATTCTTGTTTGGCTATTTCTATCTCATTTTTTCTTCTACTGAAGTTAGCATGCTAACCAGCTAGCCAGGGTCATCACTTTCTGATAGCAACTCACTGTACGGTCCAGATTGCCCTAAAGACTGCCCACGGGGTGTATTCTAAACTCTTGCATTGCAAATGCAGCAATAGATGAAGATTGTGGCAAGCAACTTCCCATGTGTGGGAGCGCTTTAGAATCAAAAGTAATTTGCCTAAAAAGTAAGAGTTTGCAGACATGTGGCAGCAAAGTGTAATGGATGACTGAAGTGTCACAGGCATACAGCAGATATGTGTAATACTGTATTAGAAGTCTTTGTGGTATGAATGGAACAGCACTACTCTTGAGACTCTTGTCAAGATATCACTGCAGAGACAAACAGATTAATATCATTTATCACTTGTTTGGATGGAAACAAACTTTCTGCAGGGATGTATTTTCTAAAATTGTGAAATTCTACCGTTGGAAGTGCCTCTGAGTTTTTTTTTACCTTCAAATTGTTCTCTAAAGTAAATCTTATCATTTTCTCACAAATACTTCATGGCACTCGTTGCTGCAGCTGCAGGAAAAAAAATCCTGAAGGCACAGTAGTTTTGAATACAAATTGTTTTTGGTAAATGGATCTCACTGTTTGGAGTAGTGATGGTCACCTGATGACGCCCAGCACTGATTCAGTTCTTCCACCCTTCAGAGAGGAGCTTTCTCTCCAGGACTTCTATTAAATTACTCTAAACAAACAGTTGTGTAGAGTAATTTGAAGCCATTGTCTGGTGTTGATTAGTATGTGTGATTCACTACCCAGATGTCAGACAGCTCCTGCTGCCTCTTGATGCTTCATCTTCCAGACTTCAGGCTGCCCTGAGGTAGGGGAGCGTGCCACCCTCATGTCTGGAGTGTGTCTGTCTGAACAGGATTTGGCAGAAAAGCGTCCTCCTCTTCCTGACCAGGACGGGTTGTTGTCATTCAGACTGACACGCCACGCCTTCTCATCCGACCACAGATGTGGTGGGCCACCCAGAAGGAGCTCCAACACCCATCATGCTGCATGCAACAGAAAGCATTTCCATCGATACCCACCTCAGAGAGCGTCCCATCAGTCTTTTAACCTGCTCCTTTTTGTATTTTATCTTGTTGAATTTGGAGGTGTCTCAGCAGTTTTGGAGGAAAAGTGTATAATTTTCTAATTGAACATTCTGCATGTGGTTTGCTCACACTCTTAAATATGAATTATTGTGCAGAGCAAGTCGCACAAGTGATCGTAATTTCTTTGTTTCCATTCTAAGTTTTCCACTTTCTGAGCAGTTCATATTTAGTCCAAAAATTCCCTCTCTACTTACATGCTATTAACTATACTACACTTACACTGTGTATGGCTTTGCATTGAAATAAAATAGCTTAATAACAAGATTATAACATCACAACCTACACATCATATCCACTCCACCACCACCATGTACCATGTGTAACTGCATTAATTTTAAGCCTCTTCATAGTTATTTAACCACCTGTCAACACACAGGCCACAGTCCTATTCATATTTTACAGCCCTCCTCAAAGCTGCTATTAAATGATAGAGATTCTCATTACAAGCAACCCTGAAATCATAGAGCAGCTCTCTCCACGATGACCATAATGTTATACCAACGTTACCCGCAAGCGACACCAGTGGTAGCGAGCGGAAACCATCGGCTTGGATAGAAAATGTCAGTCCACTGTAGATCTGTCGGAGAGGAAACATGTTCCTCCACTGGCTTTCAAAGAACACAAGATGTGAGTCGGTGAAGACCAGTCGTCCGTCCATATGGCAGAGTCAGTGGTGGATGTGGCCAACGTGGTGATGAGTTTGGCTGATGTGGGTACGGCCTTTTGAAAGGACTGTCCCATAGAGATTTTCCCGAGCAGCTTCCAGTTAAATATCCCAATAATCTGCACCGTTCTCTTACTGCTCCAAGGTTTTAACTGGCAGCATCTCAGCAGGACAGGAACTGCAGTTCAGTACATTTACATTTCAGACACTGTTTTAGCAGGACATGAAGTGCGACAGTAGACTTTGCCTAAAGTACTGAAAAATAAATCAGAACCAGCCTTTTCTTGCTGTTAGATATATTTAGTTGTAGATATTTGACAGTCGAAACACTGTAGAGTTTTGTCAGAACAGACTGAAGATATGATCAGCCTCAGAATCAAACACAAAACATCGCACTTTCCTGTTTGTCTGGGGATTTGTAATGCATGCATGCATAAATGTATGACTGTGCTGATTTAACTGGATCCTCATGGTTCCAGTGAAGTTCAGTCATTGCAGCCATATGGAGATGTTTTATGTATTTTTTCTTTCTTCTTTTTTTTTTCTGCTGACTATATTGGTCGGTATTATTCTGCGGCTGTGCACCAGTCTCTGACTATATGGCACAATGAGTTTTGATGGTAAATCAGGTCACATGACTGATCCAAACTGTACACTTGAGACACCTGTCAATCAAACATGTTAGGTTAGGGTTAGGGTTAGGGTTAGTTGTCTTGAAGCTTCGTGCATCCAGCATTCCCTCCTCATTAAAGCTATACGTACTAATACTTACTGTACTGGTCAAACAGAGAAAACTAATTGTGAAAAGAGGCAGACAGATGTAGATTTTAAAAACTAGAAGAACACGTTTGCAGTGCAACATGCTCTTATTTCCCATAAGAATTTCCAAAAGCACCAACAAAAAGAGCCTGCCAGAGTCAGAAAAGGGCATGCCTCAAATACCACTTTGTGGTTTATTATCCCAGCTGCTCATCAGAGGGAAAATGTCATGTTATTTATTTTATTTCTGGTTTTCTCCAACTGGTGACATTTAGTTGTTTGTTTTTCTTTAAGTACTTGCCAGTGCTTGGTCGGCACTAAGGGTCTTTGTAGTGGTTTTTGCATTTTGACTGGCACCTGAAGCAACCGAGTGGGTGATCTGACGCCGGAGAGTGGACATTGATCAGATGAAGGCTCTGGAGCTTTTGTTTAAAAAAGAGTAAGCTGCTGATTCAAAAGCTGTATGGACATATTGTGAAGTTCTGCTCTTTGTGATCATCTTTTACAGTTGAATGGCAGCTGAATGAAGACAAATAGCCTTTGAATCTTGTTTTTCTTTGGATAAAGTGTTTCTTCTGTTTTTCTTGTCCTGCTTTCCTGCATTCTCACTTTGAACTCACTTCTTTTTGCTGATGGTGTAGCTGAGCGTAGGCAGGCTATCAAATTCTGGATGCTAATGTGATGGTCATTAAGCAGTGGGCCACACACACACACACACACACACAGGCAGACAAAAAGAAACACACGCTTACTACAGAGCTGCAACGCTTGGGGTGCTTAAGCTCCGATGTTTTGCTTTGTAACTAAAACCCAAGTCGCTCCGTGGGCCCCAAATCCCTGGAGCTGAATAAGTCAATTCCTGCTCTCCACTCTATTGTTGATGTAGTTTTCTGGAAAGACGACCTGTTTGTGTAACTGCAGCGAGCGCTGAGTCTGAGCAGAGTGGAGCGGGGCCTCTGGGCTCGTGGGAGGGGGCGGGGCTATGGGGCAGGAGAGGCCATGGATGCTGCCCACAGCCTGCGTGCCTGTCTGACCACAGCTCATCTGAAAAGCATTTTGGAAATGTTTATTTCTCTACCTTTACTATCAGTTGGTGAGACGTCATTATGGTAGGATGAGGGTTGGGCAGTTTGGCCCTCTCTCTGGTGTGTCTCACCAGTGTTATTGGCAAGCTGAGGAGCTGTCTGTTCAAGAAAATGAACAAAGAAAAGAATCTGAACCAAACCCAATTTTTCACTCAGGATTTGGCTCTTTGGCAAGAAAAAAAATACCTGTAACCTTTTACATTTTCTCATGACCCATAGCACTAGGAAGGAAAGCTTACGTGACCTCCTGATTAATCCTGAATGTAATTTTGCTTTAAAGCTGCTAAATTAAGTTAAAGCTGCTGTTTTGGTTTTACAGCTCACAACTCCACTCCACTGACATTAGTTAGTGACTAGCTGGTGAACACAGTGACGTTTAACAGCTAAAGAGTCAGATATTACCCTTAGGAGTTGGTGGAGTACAAAAACGGAGCGCAAACAGAGTGAATATTGGACTTACATTCAGTAGGTGACCTTTGTGTCTATTGAATGTGCAAATAGGCAATTGTTCGTGTTGACCATAACAACTATATAAGATGATAAATAAAGATAAAGCACATTTTCTAGAGCTTAAAATCCAGGTTTGTTGCCCTTAACTCATTCACCGACATCAAAGTGCACATGTGGTTTTGTCAGCATCATTTTTTTTTGTCTCCCTTAAGCAAATATTTTCTGCCTCTTTCTAAATCATGTTCACCCTTTAAGCCAAAATATAACTATGTATTAACAAATAACTACTTCTTGCCTCTTTCCTTTTTAATATGTGTCTAATGTAATCCCATAAACCTGTCATTAGATCAGAGGGGATCTGACAGATGATTAGATCTTTATGTGGAAGAAAAAAGTTCTGCCTCCCTCCCCTACAGAGAGGTGGCAGACAGCTGGAGCCTTGGAGAGCTGCTGGATGCTATAATCTTGGTTGCCTCACAGTTTGACAGTGCCTTTGTGGATAAATGTTGGATGTGATACAAAGCACAGTCAGAGATATCCTGTCAGATAGACACTACTTTTTTACTCATGTAGTTTTTACGTGGATGATCTGGCCTGTGTCACAGTCCCTGAGAGGTTCTTGGTTGGCTGTGGATGAATGTGACAGGCGTTAGTAGTTTTTACAGCTCATCCATCACTGCTTTCTCTCCACCTCTAAGATCTTTAAATCATCTTGGTTCCTCACTCTCGCTCGTATTTTTGAACATTCAGGTCTTTTCCTCCAAATTCATGAATGAGGGTTGGCCCTGTCGCTCCTGTCTTCACTCCTCCTCTCACTCCTGCTTCATTCACATATAACCATGAGCATCATGCCCTCCTGTCTCATGCAATGAGGCGCATGGTTTCCATCCCATGTAATAAAAGAGATGGAGCCTAAATCAGGCCACACATGGAGCCAGTATGGTGTCGGTTTCCTGCAGGGCCCCAGAGCCATCCCATGAACTCAGATCCCTTTGGCCCTAATTCTGCACTTCCTCTGATTGCGTCATTGGCAGGTACAGCCTTGAAGTGAGTGCAGTGGGCATGCTGTAGGGCAGGATATACTTTACAAGCTGTTAACAGTAAGTTATTAGATGGAGTAAACATGCAACCAGAACCTCCGCTTTGTTCATTTGCTATGGATGGTCTTCAGCGTGGATGCTCAGCACCTCTCTTTGCATGTTCCTCAAGACGAAAGTGTACCCAAGAGCTGTTAGTGATGTAACTGTCATTTCTATGAAAGTTTTAGTTTGGTGGTTCTAGACTTATGTATAAAAACATTAAACTCACATTTTCTTTGATGGAAATGTTTAAAATGTCAAGTTTACACCTAAGGTACTCTAGGGATGTTTTGTCATAGGGACTCACCAACTGAACCAGAGGCAGGTTGAGAGAAACCAAAGGGGTAAATTAAAACTACTCCTGGAGTACATCAAGCATCACTGATTGCTAATAATCAACATATTGAAGATCCACAGGAGCTATTTTTCTTTTAAAATTAAAGCTGCAGCCAGAAGTTACTGAATGTCACTGATTAATGTCCACAAACACTGGAAGTCATGGACCGGTGTACATGCTCACACACACACACACACTACTGCAGCACATGAAACAGTGCAGGCCACCTCACCGTGCCATTGAGAAAGCTGAGCTGTGTATGAGTCATTCACTGGGCCATCATCTCCCTCCTGACTGTAAAACATCTTGGCTTAGATTACAGTGTATCAGAGATCTTGTAAAACCTCTTATTTCTGTTTGAGTAATGAAGGACAGATGGCATGGAAGATGGCTGCTATTTATATGTATTGGGGAAAAAAGAGAAAACAATTAGAAACAACCAGCTACAGTTTTATTTATTTCACAATCAGCAGAGATACTGGTTGTTGTTTGCTCTCTTTCGTAGGAACTACAGTGTATTTATACAGTATGTACTTTAGCTAAGGATTCATTTTTGAGTACATGATATTGCTGCTTTTGCTGTACTAAAGTTAAGGCTTTGAGGACTTAATCCACTACTGCAGCTTGTCTTGAACTCCTCTCTTTGTCTTTGGTGCCAGGTATAATTCACTGATTGCCCTCTTGGAGTAGATCTGCTCTCTGGTTCCTGGAAAGGGCTTGAGTGTGTGTTAGGCAAGGCAGGGATCCAAATCACAGCTTGTGTGACCTCAGCTCACAGCTTTGTGTTCTCATCCGTTACTATAGCGTCCCTTCTCCTATTTACAGTAAATAAACATTATCTTTTAATGAGCAGGGCCCACGTATCTGCTGTGCTTTACTGTGGCCTCCTGGACATTATTTTGGCATTTCAGGGGCAAATTAATGGCCATGTCGAGATGAAAAAGATGATGTTTGGCCAAGCCTTTGTTTCAGGTAACGAGGCTGATGAAATACACAAGCTTGGAGGTTCTTTATTATTACCAAGATGGACACAGTCCGGATATAATTTCAACATAGCTTTTGAAGGAACAATGAGTGTCTTTGTCAAGCCAAAGTACACAATGACAAAGGAAATCCACTGACATTTAAAGTCCCAGTGATGTGTTGTTCTTGTTTTGGAAAGGTCCTTTGTGTTTGAGCATCGTTTTTGTTTCACCATGAGCAGTAAAAGTGTTGTTGTCAGCCTGTGGTCTGAGCATCCTGGACGCTGGTTGTTTTTGTGGTTATGGTCAGTGAGATCCAACTGTGCAGGCAAAGGGGAAAGATGACGAATCAGTGTCTGATTTAATGACGAGCAGCCAAACTAAAGGAAACTGAGTCGCTCTGATGTTAAACTGTGAACAAGGAGGTCGGTGTTCACGTATGTTTTTCCACAGTCTGCCCTGAAGTTCTCATCTTCCTGATTTTAATATTTATTGAGAAATTTGTCCCCCCCAGAAGCTTTTTTCACCGTATCATCAGGCCTGAACTTATTCCTCCACATGAAGCCAAACTTCATGTGCTGCAAACCTCAAGATATTTTATCCATGTGTTAGGATTTGTGCATCTGGGCTCTGTTAGTGTGACAGATATTTGAGAATGTGTGAAAGACGTTTGTCCTGACTGTCTCATATCCATCTGGCCATTTGTCATGTAAACAGCCAGTTGCTGAAGAATGTGGAGCCATGTCATATCCCAGGTGTTTCTAGTTACTTAATGACTGTTTGGTTTTCCAATTGTTATTAATAAAGTATCAAAACCTATATACATATATATATATATATATATATATATATATATATATATATATATATATGGATTTAGCATTTGTAGTGCAGTTTTGCAACCAAAACGGTGTCAGATTTATCTTGAAATAATGTTCTGTTCCTGTTAACAAAACCAGTCTGAGACATGAGTAAGAGGACATGACATAAATGTGACAATATAGTTTACAAAGCCACATCCCTGTAAGCATGGTTTTGGTAATTTGCAGGTTAAAAGACAACTAGGCGTCTTTTAGAAAACTAGGCTAAATTTTGTTGAAAAGTGAGCTCTGTAGATGTCTATACAGAGAGACAACATTTTAACATGTAATTGTGTGACATTTACAGTATAAATATAATCTGACAGTGGAACAACAGCTTCTTGAAGGGAGGAAAACAAGCCCTGATATCTTCACCTACGCTGACGATGTACTTGTATATTTTTAAAAAAGCACAAGGAACAATGTTAAGAGGAAACATAGATGAATAAAAACAGACAAATAAAGAAAACACCAAAGCTTCACTCAGCAGTACAATCCAGCATTTGTGTCTTTTTCTTATTTGTCCTGCTCATCCAGGAAGTGACCCACTGGGAAATGAACAGCAAGCAGGTCGCGACCCCTGATCGAGCTTTAGACAGCCCACTGGTGTGTCGACACTCAGGGGTCGAAAGGATTACAGCTGTTCTATCTGATGTCAGTTCTCTCTGTGCTCATAGGCGAGCTGCGAAACCAAAATGTCTCCTTCTTGTTGTTGTGTTGTCAGCCATGTGTTTTGTATTATGCCAGGTGTCCCCCATATTTGACAGCCAACCCCAAATTCTCCACTTATCCACCGAGCATCTGAAGATCATCACTCAAGTGTGTACTGAAATGGAAAAACCTTTTGCCTGTGTAATAGTTTATACCCTTACAAAGTGTTTTGGTATCATTTCAGCACAGCAGATTTGTAAACACTGTCAGTGTGTTTGGGTTGGAACAGCAAATTCGGGCAGCAGCACTGTGATTACTGTGAACTGATGAACTGATATGCTTGCTTTATTGTGGAAGCATGCATGAGCTGACACTTCAAACATGTCAGCAGTTATGAATGATTCAGAAATGCAATCATTTATCGTGGCCGTATTCCCAGAGTGCACTTCTCTTCTTACAGTTAAACCAGTGGCGAGGGAAGACTTTGGTAACTCCTTATGTCTCAAACACAGCTGTGGTAACCACTTTTTGCTTAGTGACTCGTTCCACACCCAGAGCTGAAGCTTTTCAAGACGAATGTCTTTCAGGCATGAATACTTGTTAATACACTTTAAGAAGGCCATAGGGACTCTTTACGTGATTTGGACGTGAGCATCAGCTATGTTTTGGGGCTTTAAAAGCTGAGGTCACTCTCAGGTGTGTGGTACAATCATTCAAGCAGAGAACAACTATAAGAACACTGCAATATTTTCACCATTTTCACTCATACCTTTCCACTTCCTCTGTCTCCACCTCTATTCAAACTTTTCCTCCTTGTCCACATAATGACCTGCTTGCTCTAAAGACGTGACGATTTTGGCCAGAAATCAACAAAAGTCACGAAAAGTTGATTTGGTTTATGTAAAGATGTCATAGTTATAAACTGTTTGATGAAATTTATGGACTCCTACATTGTCATTCTTGGGAACACATGTTAAAGCTACGATTTATTTACAGAGTTTTCAGTGCAGCTTTAGGCAGAAAAAGTAAAGCAGGACTGTTACTTGGCCTGAAAGGCCGTGGTGTCATTTTTGCTGGCAGAATTGAAACTATGGAAGCATTATTATAATAATTTTTTATTTTGCACTAAACAAAAAGACAGTTAGCAGCTACCTACTGAAAACAGAAAAGCATTTAGCTGCTTTAGAGTCGACAACACAGCTCAAAATGAATGCTAGTGTTGCACTATATCTACTGCATATATATGTAAAAAGAACTATTTGCTGACACATTCTCCATCTAAACTTCATGAGGTGATAATACATTAGTATTGTGTTATGGTTTGCAACAAAATACAAAAAGTAAATTGAGAGATGTGGTACTGTAATAATGACACTGCTTCTAAATTATCTCAAACCTAGCTTAGCATTTCTGTACTGCCGTTTCTGGCTACTTATAAGACAGCATACAGTACTGTATATATCAGTTTATGTCATCTGTCATTGTATCAGCCTGGCTGATTGGACAATTTAGCTCTACTACAGAAGTAATGCTTGAGACACTTTGAGACTCTGAGAGTTTTATGACGTCTACGCCGTCATTTTTGGGAACACATGGAGTGCAGCTTTCGGCAGATGAAATAAAGGAGGGCTGTTATTTGGCCTGTGAGGCAGTGGTGTCATTTGAGTTGGCAAAGAATCAAAATCATGGAAGCAGGATACTCAAAACCTTTTAAATTCAGTTTTTCTTTTTTTGCAGGGCTTGCTCGCTCTCTTTACGGTAAATCTCATGTTCTCTCAGGCTGGCTGGGTGCTGAGGAGACCTCCCTTCCAGCTGGACTTGGTGTTTAACTGAGGTCTAACACTTGGTGATCATTAACAATCCCTTCACACCCATAATGAGTCGAGTTGTTAACTTTGGCTTCTAAACCCCCAGTGAGACCCTGACGAGCCAATCACCCGCTCCATTTTTAATTTATTGCAGAATTACCTCATCATTTAAAATGCACTTGAACTAGATGTGTGGTGAAATCTTTGGCACTAAATGGTTCCTGCACTTTACAGTGATGTGTGATGGTAACTGACTAGTTTTCTGGTGGTATTCCTGTTAATCTGAATATATGACTCTTTGGGAGTTATCCCTTTATATTAAGGCATGTGAAGTGAGTTTCATTCCAGGTGCATGAAAACCAGAACCTCCCTCCCTACACTCATATGCAGCACCCCCGAATCTTTCCACACACACAGACACACACTTCCTGTACTGAGAATGAAGTGCAGCTGTGGTACTGTCAGCACTATGGATCTTGCCACTCATCTGTCATGAAAGATATCTTTGGAAAGAAATATTGCACAAGTGTCCCCACTAGCTGAGGCCTCTTCAGTTTGACTCCACAGTCCTAACACTGCAAGAATCAAACTAAAAAGTGCAGATTTACGAAGATGCTGCTTTTTATGTGGCACAGAAGTACAGTACGCACAATTAACTTTCAGTTCTTCTCATATAACCTTCACTGGGAAGGAATCTGTGTGCCTGCAAGAGAGTCAGCGACCGAAAAAGAGACGGTTTGTCGAGTGAAGACTGAGTTCAGGAAAATAAGCATGTCGCTGAGTGTAAACAAGTCAGCGGGGGGGATTGTTTTTGTGTCCCCTGCTCCTTAACCACCTGGGCCCTGGGGGAACTGCTGGACTCTTTAATGTAGACTCCAGGGCTGTTTGTCCAGCTGTGGGACTCCTGGACATGGAGAGTCCCTAGTTAACACTAAATTGTACCCGCATGTCCTTTTAAGACCTTTGTGCTTCAGTAAAATGCACAATAGGAAGCAAAATGTATTGAATCATGTGGTATTCTTCATTCACAGGGATCCAGGAGGGCACCCAGTGCACTAAGTGTAAGAATGAATGGGCGCTGAAGACCTCCATAGCTCTGCTCTATGTACTGTGTACTCTCCTCACCATCGCTGTTGCTATACTTGGGTATAAAGGTAAGAAGTCACTACACTCTCTACCAAACATCATGGTTGTTGAAATGATTCACTGACAGTGTGTTGAGAAAGCAAGTATCCAAGCAATTATATATAATCTAGCTTCTCTTCGTGCTGCCAAGAAACAGGAGCAATGGCTCCTATGACTGGTTTACGAGTACAGTGAGACCTCCGGTGTCTGTGTGAGAGAAGCAGCTCTTTGTCCCTTTGGGTGCCCGTTGAGCATGATATCAATGCTCTTTGGTGACGTTTCTCTGTCATTATTTAAAGACAATAGATCAGTAATGGAAAATATGAAGAGAGAGCTACCACACCTACTAGGCAGAATCTGCAGTTTTCCTCTCAGGATTCACTGGTAGATACAGTTAAAGGGTCAGTTCACCCCAAATTTCCCCTGTGGTATTGAGCCATGCAAATATCATAACGTTTTAGTTTGTTCAGTTTTTGAGACATTTATTTCTGAGATTTCTGCTGTGAATGGGTTTTGTTTGCAGTGTGCAGAGCATTGAAAAATGACATCTGAAGAATTCCTCAGTGGCATTTCTTTCCCAATGACTCATGACCTCACTGTCAGCAGTGTTTTATTGGGACTATTTCTTCTGTAGAAAGTAGGTGCGATGAAAACCGTTCAATAACTGGGACACAGATTTTGGAAAAACATGTCATCGTCAAGTGTAATAAATGTACTTTTCAATGCTGTGAGCAATACAAATGAAATTCCAGTCACCTCCTTTGTATTGGGGTGGAGGCAGAAATGTCAAAACCTCAAAACTATGTACAATTTAAGACAAACAGACCTTTGAAGTTTCAACCTCATCTGTCCATCTGTCCCTGCTCTCTGTGCTTTACCCCCGTCTGTCTCCACCACAAACTTGTCTGTTTATTTTACCAACACCCCCAAAGCTCACACCAACCGGGGAAGGTCTTTGGGCTTTGTGGAGCTGAACTTCCTGATTGGCTTTTTTCACATTTTTTTCCAGGTTTTCTTTCGGAGAATTGAACTCTGAGTGTTCCTTCCTAAACGTTCCCATATGCGATGCTTTTTGTCCCCTTCCTCTTTTCAATTTGTGAAAATGGCATGAAGTTAACATGTTCAGGGGTTATCTGCATGTGTCTTGAGTACATTAACAATGATGTCCCCTCGCTCTCTGAGCTCAGTTGGTCCTGCTTGTTCCGTGCTGCATGTTTTCATGCAGGCCTAATTGATCCCAGATGAGCAGTGAGTGAACTCCGTGCAACTCCAGCAGAACCCACTGAAATTGGGTTTTTACTGGCACTGAAGCTCTGCTCTGTCAAGGGAACCACAGCTCAGCCTAAACACACTCCCAGCTCCAGATGGTTATGTAGTGAGACCCGGAGTGCTCTATGCAGTTAACATGTGTGCTTCTCTCTGTCCTCCATCACTGACCCATAGACACGTCCTCTATGTGGCTCCTTTGTTTTGATGCAACCATAACCCCAAAAGTTTGGCCGGGATTCAGCGACCTCTGTCTTTTTCCTACAGCCTGTCGTCTTGATTGACATAACCAAAGACAATATGAGGTCATTCTGTAGGCTCTGGAGGATTTAAATCCCATTAATTTCCTCAAAGACTGCATTTTACCTCTCCTTTATTTTTGAAAGACTAATTCATTTTAAATAGGCGTAAACAGTGTCAGAAGCAAAACATCCTGCAGAGTTCAGCAGTGTGCCAAAGAGGAAAGTGAATGACCCTGGTTAAGATATTCTCATGTCTCTTACAGACAGCCAGAAAGCATGTGTGGGCTATGTCTGGATCTAGGAGGAGATTTGCCTTTTAAAAAGTTTTTAATTTGAAATATTTCACTTTAATTTCTTCTCAGTTGAAGTTTGAGACCGTAAACAGCAAATAGTTGACTTTCTTGTACAAATAAAAAGTAGAATTTGTAAACCCTTGCTCAATTCAATACACCCGGAGACCTCACTGGGAGACATTTGTTGTTTACACCCACACTCAGGCCATCTAGAGACGATATCTGACTTAAGAAGCTGATCCAATGTGGCATTATCCTCTCATAATGTCCTACCTTTCAGGCTGCAGGTACAACCATCAGCAATCACATCCTGTGGCTGTATCCTCTTTGTAGCCTGAGAGGCATCAAATGTTCATCCTCGTGGTACTTGTACAGCAGCAGTTGTACATTGAGTTCTGAGATGCATGCCCTGTGGCTCCTATTTATAAAATAATCAAAGCATGGAGTTTACAATTCACTCACTTCATAACTATTTTTACTATTTCTGACTTTATGCGTATGAGGAAGTCAGATTTTACGAGACACCCCGGACAGAGTCAACACACAGTTTCAGGAACCACCCACACAAGAGCTGGAAAGAGTCCATACTGGGTACAAAACAGCAATTGAACCTATAAGGTTTCTGCCAAAGCAATGCTTCCCTCTGCAGCCGTGTTGCAACTTCAGCTTCTTTGCATGTGTGTTTTATGGTTAATTTTGCTACAGGGTGATGCAATGAGTTATTTCTCTGAAGGCCAGTACATGAACAAAACATGTGGAAAAGGTCCTGAAATTTCTGTATGTGGGAGAACGTGTGTTAGTTTCAGTACCCAAGAAGTGTCGGTGAAAAGAAACAATGTGCCATAGGTGTGACACCTACGGTTTGACCAATTGATTAAAAGTGTTTTTTGTCCTCTGTAATGCAGGACTGTACGTGCTCTGTCTGGAAATATGACCCATTAAGTTTTCTGAGTGGAACATTTCCTGTCCAACTGACCATTTTCTCTCATAACTAAAAATAATGTGGTAATCCGAGGATATTTTTATAGGTACATATGGTTTTAAATCTGTTTATTTGTTCCATGAGACGCTTTTAGGAGGGTTTCTAGGACGTCAAAGAGGGTGAAGAAAGGAAACAAAAAACAGCTTTGACCATATTGGTTAAACATTCATTTTCCAATTTGAAGTTTCCCAAACATCTCTCTGTCAATTACTCAGGAGGCAATTTTTCCATAATAGCAAAAGATTTTCTCTATTTGCAGTCTGGAAAGTAAAGAATGGTTTTTCTTTTGCTACTGAAGTCTTAGATTTAGAAGAACAGTTTTACATTTTAGGCTCTTGCCAAGAGGCAGATGAGAAGATATATACTACCAGGATGCTCTGTTACGGCTGTATGGTAAACATGAAGCTAAAGCCAGGCGATAGTTAGCTTCACTTAGCTTAGCATAAAGAATGGAAACAGGGGGAAACAGCTAGCCTGGCTCTCTCCCAAGGGTAACAAAATCTTCCTACTACCTCCTCTAAAGCTCAGAAATTAACATGCTCTAATATATCTTGATTCATTTTTACAAAAAACCAAAGTGTTTGAACATTATGTCGTAGTTTTACACAGGGTTGTGTTTGGACTATTTCCTGGCTGGGAGCAGTGACTTCCTTTATGCTAAGCTAACTTATTTTGCATACATCTGTGAGAGTTGTATTGATTTTCTCATCTGACCCTCAGCCAGAAATTGAAACCAGCGCATCTTTGTCTTTCTGGTGATGTGACCTCTGCAGCCTTGTGACTGAACTGTTGTCTTAGTACACAGCTGGGATGCAACTTCCCAGCAGAGGAGCCCATGCAGTTCCCGGTTAAAGGATGTGTCCCCACTGGCAAGGCTGGTGGTAGAAAGTGGGCTGATTCCCTGGAATCCCAGACACATTCCAGAGGAAATGAACGCTGGTGTCGCCTGTGGGGGCGTGAAGAGCCTTCCCTGCCACAGCGTCTGTCTCCTCTGGGCTGTCTTTGATCCGCCTGTTTACTGAAGACACCCCCTAAGTCACTTCCTGTCCTGCAGGGCACTCAGCAGTGTCTCCCCATGCACCCTCCAACCTCAGCCTCTGTCATTGACCACCCCACTCCATTTTTTCTTCCTCCCTCTGTCCTTCTCTCAATGCCTACCTTTTCTGTCTCTCACCCTAAATTTAATTACATTACAACTCCACATTCCACTTTTTCTACAGCTCTTTACCTCTGTGACACTAGAACTGGCCTAACCCAAGAGATTATGTTAATTGAGTCCACCATTATTACATGCCTACAAGATATGTAGCCACATCTCTTATAGTGTTTCATTGGTTTCCTCTCTGATCCCTTTTATATATGTCTGTGGTTGCAGGCAATTCTGGTCTGTTAATAAAGGATGGAGCCTGTGTTGAGACTGACACTAAGCTTTGTCCTGCCTGTCCTGTTTTGTTACAGTGGTGCAAAGAGTTGACAGTGTGTCTGAAGGTATTGCAAACTATGGAGGAAAGATAATGGCTGTTGAGACTGATTTGAAAAAGCTAGGTAAGTTTCATGTACAGTATCTGGGTTAAAATTCAAGTAAAAGCTACAGTGAGAGGATGATTTGTAATTTTGTATACAAATCTCCATCTTCAGATGATCAAACAGGAGAGAAATCAGAGAACACCACCACAGAGATACAGAGTTTTAAGAACAACATCTGGACTCTTCAGAGGCAGCTGTCTGCGGTGGAGGAACGCATCCACAGCGATCAAGTTAAGCTGAGTCAGCTGCAGAGCATTGGCTCAGACATCCAGAGCAGCCAGGGCTCCATCCAGAGACTGCTGGATACCAACACAGTTACCTTGCGCTCTGTAAATGGAACGCTGCAGTCTTACGGCATCATCATCGGGGGTCTGCAGGACGACACGGCCAGGCTGCAGAGAGAACTCCAGCAGCAGGTGAAACTCCAGAACCAGGCTCTGCTCAGCATCAGCAGCCTAAACCTCACCCAGGCCCAGCAGAGAGGCCTCATTGCAACTCTGCAGCGCTCGGTGGATGACACCAGCCAGGCCATCCAGAAAATGCGCAATGATTTTCAGAGCCTCGAGCAGACGGCCCGACAGACGCGCTCCGATACGGAGTGGCTTCGAAGTAAAGTGGACAACTTGCAAATCTTGGCCAGTAATGCCTCCGCTCTAGCTAAGGCCAACAATGACAGCCTTGAGGATGTGGGATCACAGCTCACTTACATGGCCAGCCAGCTCCAGAACACCAGCAGCCTGGCTGACGCTCACGACCAGACCTTGAGGGAGATTATGGACCAGCAGAGGGACTTCGGCAACCTCACGTCCACCAAGTTTGACCGGCTGGAGGTGCGGCTGGATGAGACGGAGCAGAGTATGGACCGCGTAACCGGCAACATCAGCTTCACCACCCAGCTCCTGGGTGCCATCAACATTAACCTGAACGGGCTGCGCACTTGTTCCGAGACAGTCGGCCGTCACTCAGACTTCTTGTTAAACCTCAACAACAGCGTGACAGATGTGAGGACAGATGCAGCCAGCCTGAGGTCCCAGCAGGAGGAGCTGGCAGCACGTCTGGACAAGGAGGTCACCAACCTCTCTTTTGTCATGGAGGAGATGAAACTGGTGGACACCAAGCACTCACAGCTAATAACCAACTTCACTATTTTACAGGGTGAGGGGCTGTATGGCTTCAGTGTGCGTTTGACATTTTGATAAATACAGGTATTTGCTTACTTGTAAAGACTTGATGAGTACCACTCTTGTTTGTGGTACAGTAAATATGAAGCTAGAGCTAGCAGCCAGTTAGCTTAGTTTAGCATAAAGACTGGAAACAGTGGGTAACAAATTTAATTCTTATCAAGAAAGCAAATAAACATTTTTTCCAAAAGGTGCCAATATTCTTTAAAAAATAATACTTTAAAGTTTGTTTAACTATTGTTAAACAATAGTATGTTTTATGTTTCAGGTCCTCCTGGTCCCAGAGGGCCAAGAGGGGACAAAGGACCTCAGGGACCACCTGGTCAGCCTGGTCAAAAGGGAGAGAAAGGGGAAAAGGGTGGTCCAGGGATACGAGGACCCAGAGGAGAGCAGGGTATTCCAGGACCACCGGGTCTGCCAGGATTGAAAGGTATACCCGGCGCACCTGGCAGCCCCGGGTCCAAGGGCTCCCGAGGGTCAGGGGGCAGGGCGGGACCTCCTGGAGCTAAAGGAGAGCCAGGTACTGCTGGTTTACCAGGAAGAGATGGACAGCCTGGCCCCCAGGGGGCACAGGGCCCACCGGGAATCAGAGGCTCGGTGGGACCAGCTGGAGAGCAGGGGCCAAGGGGACTGCCGGGACCAGTGGGGCCTCCAGGGCCACCAGGACCACCAGGGCAACCAGGAATCCCATATCGGGGGCAAGTAATCTCTATGCGCCCTGTGTCTCTGCAGGATGAGGCAGTAGCTCCTACGCTATGGGCTCCTGGTGAGGCTAACTTCTATTTCAGATTTTATATTTGAACACTTCTGAGATCCTGAAATAATGCACTGAGTCAGCTTTGATTTATTTAATGCAATCGCTCAATGTTTTGTAGGTTGCCCTGTCGATTGGGTAAACTACAGAGACAAGTGCTACTTTTTCTCCAAAGACCTGCACAGTTTTGATGATGCAAAAACAACATGTGAAATAAACTCTGCTTCACTGTTGATCATCAATGACATGGAGGAACAGGTGACTAATTGTGATTGTGTTTTTGTCCCTTAACAACCAATGAAAGCCATAAATCTGACCTATTTACTGGAAGTGAAGTTTCATCATTGCTCTGAAATGTGTGAGGTAACTTCTTAGTTAATGACTCAGTACTTTTTCTGTTCTTGTGTGACCTCAGAAATGGCTAAAGAAGCAGACCTTTGGGAAAGGGTACTTTTGGATGGGTCTGACCGACAGGGAGGAGGAGAACGTGTGGCGCTGGCTGGATGGGACTGAACCTGCTTTCAGGTCAGTATTAAATCAAAAACTACTTCTATCATTGGGAAGATTTTCTGTTCCTCGGATGGATATTTAGTTTCAGAGCAAAATTCTGCTTTCCAATAACAACAACAAACGTAGAACATGGAGTACCATTTACAGATTAAGCTGTAGGTTTTCTGTTACATGGAATAACACCAAATAAACATTCAAATTCCTTTGAAAATCTCAACTTTCTGGTACTTTCTGATTGAATTGACAAGTTGCAATTCCTGCTGCCCCTTCAAACAAAACAAATACTTGCAAATTCATTCAACCCTCAACTGTACAAGGTCATCCAATTAGCAAAAATCCAATATTAAGACAATTATGAAATACCTCAACCAGTATGAAATAAAATCTGAACACAGCAATATGGTACAAAAGCCTCATTAACCTCAGTGATCTGCACTTGTATCAGAAGTGGAAATTTTAATCAGGTGACCCAACTACTCTGTCCCACTGCTGTGGTTTTCCATCACAGCCTTAGATCAAATACTGTAAATCTGATGTGTGATCGCCCCCTGTTGTTTGCTTGTAGTAAGTGGAAGCCAGGTCAGCCTGACAACTGGGGCCATGGGCATGAAATTGGAGAGGACTGTGCGGGTCTGATCCATGAAGGGTTATGGAACGATTTCTTCTGTGAAGATCTCATAAGCTACATCTGTGAGAAGGAAATGGAGACCTGTAAGTCCACTTCTCTCTCCTTTTTCCTCTCCAAATGCCAGTTTGCTTCCTCCTCAAAGGATATTTTCCTCAGAGGTGCCCTCATGCTCATTCTCTCAATCTTCTCCCTGCAGTAAGATCGCCCGGATCGTAGCGACATCTTGAAAGCAAGCTTGCAGTGAGCAGCTAGACTTCACCCATGTGGCACTGGTCCACTGACACAGCACATGGAGAGTCCGTACGGAGAGAGCAAAGGGACAAATTTTGAAAGGAGCCCAGGGCTGCAGCAGCAAACATCTCTCCCATGCTGAAGAGAGATGCCTTTCTCCTCCAACGTGAGGCCAGTCCAACTTTACCAGCAAGTGCAATACAGCAGGGCAACAAAAGAGGGAGGAGAATCTGTTTTTATTTTTTAAATTACCAAATCATCAGTTGATTTATATAAATATATAAATATTTTTATGGTTATTTGAAATCCATTTTATAAAACTGTATTCCATGTGCAACTGAATATCTGAATGTATATATCATTATGCAACTTTTGTAGGAAAACATAATTTCTATGAAGCCAAATGGACTTACCGTAGTGCTTTTCATAACATGTAACTGTCTTAAAATGAGAATAAAAGGTGCAAAATGATGCAGAAAAAACATGTTGCTGATATGCTATCCTTGAGGAACCTGTTATCTAACCTCATGAATGTCTATATAGCATTTTCATTTATATGATTAGGAATAAATGAAGTACTTACACATAAATACAGGACAAAATGTCACAATCAGCTTGAGTTTTAGTTCAGCAACTGCAAGTTTACAGTTTAATACTCTGTGTATGATGCAGTATTTTGTGATTGAGATTTATTTTTTCCTTACTACAAACATACATATGTTTATATATAAGAATTTGTGGATCCTACCTACAAATAGAAAATGTACCATTTTCTGCACTCAGGTATTTCCTGTTTTAAAAAAACACTTGATTTTAAACAACACTATGAAAGATGAAGGAAACACTCAAAAATAAATATGGAAAACCCAAGAGACATTTGTGTTTGTTGGCTTATTTATACATTTCCACACAAACTCAGGTAAATAGATCTCAAATCAGATTTAATTTCTGCATAACTCAGTGTGAAGGTCATCACAAAACTCTCCACAGTGTTGTAGAATTTAGTTTATTGATTTTGCACAAAAAGGTTTTTTCACATTTCTATTGTTTTTCTTGAAAAATAACTTTTCCAGTGATTTTTTTCTCTTTACATTGACTTTTATTGCTTTTCTCCTCTTTAACCCAGAGTATAAGCAAAAACGGTTGATTTTCTTCTATAACCATGGGCTATGCAGTTCATTGACTTAACATGTCCTCTCAATCATTCCACATCCTGTTTTCCTGCTTTAGGTCAACTCCAATCACAGTCACTCCTTGAGCTGCACAGAAGATTTGAAATGATCTGACAATAGCACCTTTAGTAGGAGGGAATCTAACTACCTCTCTATCAACATGGACATCAGATTCTTTGTTTAAAAAACAAGCAAAATAGCAACTAAAGACTGTGAGTGCTCGTATAAATTTGAATCGTAGCCTCGCCCACAGTGGTTTACAGAAAAGACTACTGCTTTTTGAAAACTCAAATTAGTTTAAGATGCACTCCTGTAAAATTAATGTGACATAGTAAACATTCAAGCAACATAAACAAATGCAGGAGCTGAGCCAAGCAGACAAAATGTTAAGTTTGAGCTGTGCTTGCTCTAAGTGATACAGTATGTGAATAAATTATCTTTAAGAAATATGCTTACTATTACCTGCTTATTTCACATTGCATCATTTACACATAAGGTAAAACAAACATACACAAAAGAAGCAGCATATTGTCTAAATGGAGATTTATTGTTGAGGTACGATAGAACTATAAATATTTTCTCTTCTGAAACCTTCTCGTGTACAGCCACACTATGTGTGTAGAAAACCTGTGGTGGAATACACCTAAAAAAAAATAATAAAACTGCCAATTGTGTAGGTTGGGGGATGACATTGGGACAACTCAAGAGACACTACTTACAATCTTCTTCCCATGTTTCATTTCACATTTCCCTGGCAGCCTCTTATTTGCCTCTTTCTCCTTCAGGGTACAGTGTAGTGGCTCATATGTTTCATGATCAATGCATGTTTCCGGCTGCGATGCTTCAGTGCAACAAGATGCAGTAAGGTGGGAGGTTAAAGGACTCAGGATCACTCTGTGATGATACACAACGCCAGGCTTCTGTCTCAAGCTCCAGCAACACTGGGACTGTGAACATGTTTCCAATATTACCATTCAGATAGGAATTAATCCTGTACTGAAATACTTAGGATCAGTTATTGAACTCCCCTTGGTTTTGTCATTTCTTCCTCGCTGTTGCTGGTTGTCGCTCTCGTCAGGCAGGTTGTTGTCTGCGCGGCCCTTTCCGGTTCCTGTGCAATGAAGAATGTAACGGCCGATGGTGCTAAAGATGGAGGTGAAGATGGAGATGAAGTGGAGGGGGGGGGGGGCTGGAGGTGAGGGTGATGTGGAGGGCAGGCTGGCTCAAACAAAGGCATGAGGTGGCGCTTGTCTAGTCGTCCTTCTCCACTATGACCTCTCCGTGAAGCACCCTTCTCCTCTGCCGCAGCATGTGGAAGTAGAGCTGAGGAAACACTGGAGGAAAAGAGAAACAAACAGGGCGAATCACATTATAAATACAACTTTGGTGAATCCTCTAAGGGGAGTCAGTTTCTCTCCCAGATTCTGCTCCACATTCCTTAAGCATAGGACTGAAAATGCTCCTTACGTGGGATGTAGGACAGCATGACGATGATGAGGCAGTAGTAGTAGTCGAACGACACGTTATACTTGTTAGGAAGCCTCATGGAGTACATTCCAGATCGACGCACGAACGGCAGAGCAGCATAAATGGTCATCAGTTCGCCAATGACTCCCAGGGGGTACAAGACAATGAAGAGGTTGTATCTGGGAAGGACAAGAGGAAGGACATCCCTAAAATCCAGCAGTGTGATATACACAGTCACACACAGCTGCAGTTATAGTCAAAGGATTTAAAAAACACGCACATGCATGGTCAACCAAACACAGAAAACAAACAGTACTACTCTAAGATGCAGTAGTGCACACAGTAGGGCACAAATTCCAAGGCCACCAGCACCGTGTCCTAATATGTCACATAAATATCACCTGTCCACTGAATAACTGTCTTTGATTGTACAAGGGAAAAAAAGAACCACATGGAATATACAGATCTTTTAGTCCATTTGATTCTGACATCTGTCTGCTTATTTCCTGTATTCAATGTTAAAGCTTCCCATTATCAGAAAGTCAACTGCAGCCTATGGTACAGCTATGTGATTTCTAGTAAGGAGCAAGTAGAGGAGGATGATTCATGTGAGAGAATGACAGGACTTGGCAGGAACAGAAGAGAAAAGGAAGGCAAGACTCTAGAGGAGTTTTGAGGTTAAATCTGTATGGTCTGGAAAGGGAAAGGTCATTTCACAGATGAGGGGCCATACAGTATGTTGTGACCTACTGGAGTGAACCAGCTGGTCAGGAAGGATCTCCAGTGCTGATGATGGGCAGAGACTAAAGCTTGGATAGAGAGCTGGGGTTCCCCAGCGAAAAAGGATTTGGTTTGGCACGATGTTGTAGTGGGCAAAGCTGCAGGATCAGGTTGTGGCTGCAATTTGGGCATCTGACAACTGTCAGCGACTGAATCACCACACTAAATGGTTGATTACTACAGTGACAATGGATATGTCTTGATTACTTGGCACACAGACGCAGCTTGGTTAACTCCTTTAGTGCTGCCACGTCTAAATATGGTCCCACAAAATTCAGAAAAAGGGCGATTAATGTTCAAGAGAAAGGCTCTTGTCTTTCTACTGCAAAGTACTATCACTGCATTGATAGTGTGAGATACCCCGCGTCCCTCTGTGACAGCTCGTAGTCTCTCTAGCACGATATGTGCCATGACTCAGGGCTATAGGGATCCTGTATTTAGTCAAGACCACAGCAAAGGCTCGGGGGAGCGTCTCAGCGGATGTGAGAGAAATGTTGGGCGAACATTCCATGACCAAAACAGATGGGTCTTAAAAAGAGGAGCAGCTGAACATGAGCCCCTCTCTCTTCGGGGGCCTGGCATCTCCTCCGTGCTTAAAGAAAGACGTGGGGGGGGCAGGGAGGAGAGTGGCAGTCTGTGCATGAGAACCAGGAACCAAAACAAAAAAAGTCATTTGGAACTAACTAAATTGCTTCCCGATGATCACATGATACACTGAAGGGGAAGAAAAACGAATATGCTGATGACAGGCCTCTGACAGTGGTAGTGCAGAGATAGTGGTGCCTCACCTAGTAAATGAATTGATGTAATATTAAGCTATTATGAAGTGAGATAGCCCTCTCTGGGCTGTAAGATGCCAAGCCTGTGTGTTGGACAGCTATCAATGTGTACAGCTGACGTTCCTCCGACTCCAATTTCAGCTGAGCTACTGTAGCAGAGAGACACGCAAGGCCAGACTGCCACGTCACAAGTACTCTTCATACAGTAGTGAGCAGGCATTATGTCACTCTGCAGCCGAGAGACATGTTGACCATCGCCACATTTCACTGATTAAAAATGAGAAATGATTTGATTTTATGGTTTCTGTGCTCACAGTTAAGGCTTTGGATTCAAAACGATACTTTTTTCATTTTGCTAAATGAATTATTTGTAATTGTTTCTTTCCATGATTTGTTGGGGAAAGTTAGGGAAATGCACATTATAAATTAATAATTCAATCTAGAATTAAAAAACTACTAATAACCCCTAATATAATTAAATGTAAGCCTGCCTCCTGTAATGTCTGTTCTGCATTATCAGAGCACAATGTTAGTTCACCCATCATTGACAGAGAATAGCTAACGAGGTGCTAATCAATAAACACACATGCTTCCTCTCTCTCTGTGTGAGCTGGGGGGACGATACTTAATACACACACACACACACACACACACACACACACACAGCTGTACTACTTCCCGATGTAAAGCCGGTCTAGGCCTGGCGGGAGGGAATCATGCCAGAGGTGAAATCGCCAGATCATGCTCAGACACAGTAATGACAACTGAAGCTCATCCCAGCCACAGGGCATAATGGCATCTCCACCTGGCCCATTTGATGAAGTACGGCAGATGGTGGAGCAGGTTGAATGTGTAGTAGGAATATCTGGTAATCTCTGTCACCGTCCACACAACCAGGAACAGGATTACGCTTTCTTCATTCTGGATCTTCATTTCAAGTCAGGAAAATGGCAAAAGTAAAATGTTTACATGAGTCAAATCTGACAAATGCTGCTCTTACAGGTTGCTTATTACCTGTGTGTGTAGCATGTACACGTGTGGGAGCAAAGACATGAACAAAAATAAGCAAAATCATGATGTAGCACACAGTAAACAAGTCTCATTTGACTACATGTTGTCCCAGGAAACCCAATAAAAATTTACCTGATTATACTGAAGTAAAACTTGTGACTGAAATTGTCATTTTAGTACATTTTCAAACCAAATAACTCAAAAATTATGTTATTTGTCATTTGCTTATGCAGCGAAAGGACAACTCTCTGTCACAGAGTTGGTGTTTATCCTGATAAGTCACCTGTCTGATGCTGTTGGTGATGAACCAAACCATGAAAATCCGTGAACACACTTGAACCCCGGTTACAATCACAGAAGTCCTCACGATTCCTACAGTAGAGCAAGAGAAAAAAACACATCAATTTACAGTTGCTAAGGTGCTGAAAGGTTGTTTGAAATTGAAAATAAATTGGCTAAAATCATCACATACCGATGGCACAATGTCCCACCTGCAAGATGAGGTACATAAAATTAGTTCAAGTAGTTATTTCATTATCTCTTTCCTTTCCTCACAAACGTTTCTACAATTATCAGTCTTTATCTCATCTGTAGTTGAATGAGTGTTGATTATGATCTGCCAGCCTTTTTATTCTGACAGCTACATCAGCAGCGCCTCGTTAAATCACTGTCAGCCCTCTCTCATTACTGTGTAGCAGCCATGCAAGTGACAGCAAAAAGTCTTACCTCAACTAGCGCAAAGGTCTGGAAAAACTTGAGTGTCCTTGCTATACTTCTGTACAGACCCTTGTGTGTGCCTTTTTGGATGTAGAAGCGCATCATTGCCATGGCCAAAACCAGCCACCTGCAGGACGAAAAAAAGGTTATATTACATAAAAGTACTGCTTAATGTGAAGAGTTAATTCCTCAAGAAAAGATATCAGGCTGTGTGGGACTGACAGAGTATATCATCACTGATGCAACAGAGGCTGGAAAGCTGCTTTAATGGGAGTTGAAATGCAACTCATGTCATCTTATTCAGGTCTATAAGACTGGATTATATCTCTGTGCCTTCACTGATACAGAAACCACCTGGACTCTGGCTCTATTTTTGCTGGATATGTTCAGTAAAAATTGAAAATAAACCTTAAGATTATTAATGAATTCCAGTGTAGAATATAATGGTGATAAGGTGTTTTATTCTTCTTGCCAAAGAAGAGGTTTCTTCAGATCTCCTGCACTAAATCACCAGTTTTTGGCTCGGGACACCAAACCACAGGAGCAGCCAGATATTGTGTGCAGTGTCTGAAGTCCAAGTTACAGTTAAAACTGAAGATTTACTGATGACCATTAAACAACTGACGACTAACTTGACAAGACATGATGAATGGCCTGACTCTGCTGACATATCTTAAAATAAGACTTGAGGTGGCGATAAAACCCAGAACGAACATTTAATTTTCAGTACTTTCATCGAGCGTCACGGCTGAGAGAACCGTCACCACAAAGAGAGTTATGTTACATCCAGTCACAACATCACCAAGACTCCACATGAGTAGTTGAAATTAAAATCATTTTTAACCAAACACTGGGATTCTGTCTGCTGCCCCTGAGGTTTTATGGATGTATGGTTCCTAAAATATTGACAATATCGTTAAACAAACTTCAAACAACTTGTGCACATCATCAATCTGAGCTGTGCAACATACAAAACACAGTCAAACTAAAACAGCACAGGAGGAGATTCCTTGATAACGGACTATAACCATGAAAGATGATCTCACAGAGCTGCAAACAGGGTCACTGGTGTTAACAGCTTAGTAGGTTAATGAGTGGACTGGTTATAGGGCTGCAACTGATGGTTATATTCACCACTGATTGATCTGATGAGTATCAATGATGAATATAAATCCAAAAAATAATCTAAAAGTTGTAAAAAAAAAAAGTCTGTCTTCTCTTATATACTGTATATTATTCTGTATCATGTTATTTGTTTAAAATAATAATGGGTTAAACCAAATATCTTTTAGTTTTTAACTGACAAAACAAGACATTTAAAGACATCACCTTGGACTATGAGAAACAGGGATGGACATTTTTCAACCAAATGATAAATATATGAATCGAGATAATAATCGTCAGATTAGTTGCAGTCCTACAAGACACATTAGTGTCCTAATGAGTTAAATGTTGTATATAGTTGCACTATAATTAAGCTGTAAATGAACGAAACCCCTGCTGACGCTGTGTAGTCATTATTGATCCGGTGAGAGCCACTTGCTGCCCTGACAGCTCTGTTATATTTTCATAACAGAGGAGATACGAGTCGACAAGTATCGATTCTCATCTGTTTGCTTTGCCTGTTTATCTGTAAACACGATACGAAAATCGACCGGTAGTGTCGCGCTCTCTTTTCCGATCCACAAATGTTATGTTGTTATTGAAAAATCTGCCCATTGAGCATTTCACTGCCCCAGTCTGAGCTCCAGTGTCAGCGCACTCCGGCTATACTTATCACTGCAACTGTCGGAAGCGCTGTGGGCCTTGACGCTGACACCGTGCAGTCAGCCCTATTTGGACACGGCTGCAGCGCCAGCCTGTCACTTTAACCAAACGCCATTCATTCATTTTCTACCACTCAGATAAAAACCGCTTCCATTTCTTAACTTTTATTTTACTATCAAACTGTTCACTCTAGGTTTTTCCAACTCCAGTGTGACGGTGCGCGGCTAAATCCAGCGAGCTGAACAGGCACTTTCGACTTGACACAGAGACACACAGTCCTATAAACAGCAACACACGCTTACAGTTTTTTAGGGAGCGGCTAACTTATAGGCTTTTCTTATTAATAGGCGACAGCGCGCGGAATAACGCACGTACCCGGCGGTCATGGCGATGTTGTAGAAAGTGAGCCATGCGGTAGCGAGGGCGCTTTTCGTTCTCTTCTTGTTGTTGTTTTCCTTCTCCTCAACCGTGCCGTCCTCCTCGCTGGACGCCATGGTACCGGGGGCAGGGTGGGGAAGTCAGGAAGGGAGCTGACAGCTGGGGGCTGGTTTGGGAGGGGAGCAGCAGGGTCATCCATCCATCTATCCGCCCACGGATACACTCTCTCTCGCGGGACTAGTGCTGCAACAAGTGCGTGGCCTGCCGGTGGGCCAGGGGCTGGTAATATAAAGTCTGTGACTGATAATTTTAAAGCTTAATAAGAAATATTCGGGGGATGTAGCGAGAAATTGTGAACCCCGTGAAAGGATACCACTCAGGGGCCCCAAACATACAGGAAGTGGACCATTCCACAGGAGCCCAAAATTTCAAAATGGTATCAAATTACCATCTGATAGGAGACCAATCGCCTTCCAATTATATTTACACAATATACAGAACTATAAAGAATAAAACAGTCTGAGGGTCAAGTGTAGAAACAACAAATTCTTTTGTTTTTAATTATTTTTGGTCGTTCACATTCATTCACTAAAATAATCCACACTTCTATTAAGTTTGTTAAAGCAGAGTGATAACTTGAATTCTCACTATCTTAACCTGCTCATACCTGACATGGGAAACAACCACAAAGGCACCTTGATATTATTTGGTGTATCTATTACCTATATATGCAGATGACTTTTCGTCTTATGTAGGTCAATTCTGCCCTCTATCTGACTGTAGTGGAAGGAAGCCTGAAGCCTTTTGAGTCTGCACCTTGTTTTGGTGCTGGTACAGCTCGGCTCTTAGACTCCAACAAAAGTGGGAGACACTCAGATACATTAGGTGACAAAGTAATTTATTTATAGAGACTAAAAAAAAAAAAAAGCAAACACAAAAGAGTAGGTGGGAGATATGTGTGAGGTCAGTAGTGTTGGGAGCTGCTCTGGCTTATATGGATGAGACACACCGGGCCCAGGTGTGTCCCATGCTACTAATTCGACCCTGGTGACAACAAGCACAGCAACAGCAAAGTGAACTGAGCAGAGGGGCCTTTACAGTGCGGTAACTTCATAATAAACCTGGGTAAGTAGAAGCTTCGAGTGTTAAGCTCTCTACCTCAACCAGCAATTCCATCATCATGTGTTTTTTCTTTTCTTTTGGCATAAAACCTCTCGTGACCTGGGTACACTGGTCTGTAGGACTACAACTCCAATAGAGTGGCTGCAGTCCCAGTACCAGGGTTAGACACATGTATATACACAGGTATCAATCCATGCTGGTCTGAGTTCTGCTCTCGTGGAGTCACTGCCTGAGAAACTGCATCATTGCAGAATCTAAAATTAGCTCTTCTAATGGCACCACGTAGAAATGTGTGTAAACTAAAGACAGCACCAAATATAGTCCAGACCACCTAATCCTGATCCAGTTACTTGATCAAGTGTTCAGGTGCCTTAGCTCAGCAGCAGCACAATGTCCCACTGTTTCAGGCTGTGAGCTCTGGACAAAACAAGTCGGCAGCATTTTCACATCATCATCAGCTCAAATGTGTGTGAACACAGAGAGTCATAGTAGGAAACTGTGGCTGAATGATGTTTGAACTGAAGAGAGCACTGATAAAACTGTTTGATCCCTCATTTAAGCTTGTGTTTTTGCCTTTTTGTACCTTTTTTAATTGGCTTTTTGAGCAGAAACAGCCCCTGTCACCATCATTATTATGACTTGGTACGTCTTTATCAGTCTGAATTAGAGTAGAATTATATGTTGAATTAGTAGAAGTAAAGCTGTGATATTAAACCACATATATATTTCTGAGATTTCTGATTTGTTACATCACCATGTTTTCGACGATGCACAGTTATCAAATTTTGCCACTAGATGGCGATGTATAAATATGAGATGAGCCACATGGGCCTTCAGCTTTGCTTGTGGCCTGTGTCTTGGGGTTACAGCCCCAGGCCTTTGGATGTTGCTTTTTATGTGGCTGTCATCAAGTCCACTTTTGTTTTCCAGTTTTGGAAACATATTTGTTTAATTATAAGGTTTAATACATGCAAACCCACACATGTTTTATGCTTAGAATAATGTAGAGATGAGAGATCAGCTCCAAAAATACTGACTCAAGTGTCATTTTCAAGATGCATGTGGTACATACGTATCCTTCAGGGTGCAGAGTTCGACAACCTTTGTTTGTATTTTGTATATAAAGAGAGTAAAGGGCCAGTCACATCACCGTCACACCAAGGCACACAATGCCTAGTGCAGTGTAAGCAGTTGGGTGAGCAGAGAGCCAGGGCTGTGGTGTGTGGAAAATGCTAGTGGAGATAGACAATGCACTGGTCCGAGGCCTGACCAGCCCTCAGAGGGACAGGGGTCGCCTCACTGCGACAACAGCCCCCGTCTCCCTCCCTTCTTTTTCTTTTTTTGAACTGCTACAGCATGGGCTCGGGGAGGACGCTGAAGTTCGCCCTGTGCGAGGTGCTGCAGTTTGCAGGCCTGTGCGTGCCGCTCTTCATCGTCATGCAGAGGTTCGCTGTCATCGTGGCTAAGGTGAAGACCTCAGCGCAGCCTCCTGGCGACGGCAGCACGGCCTACTGGTTGATCGTGGCCTCCTCCATTGCCTATGTCACCTCCGCTGCCCTGCTGGCCTGGGTACCCCTGAAGTACATGGTCTTCATGAAGAAGAAGTTTCTCATCGGGAGAAAGAAGTGGTGAGTTTCTCCTGCCCTGGTCTGGGGGTCCAGAAATGGAGGTCCAGCACTGTTTGTAGCTGTGTATAGTCAGCAGCTGGGATCCCAGTGCAGCACTGGCTGAGACCTGACCAGCTGGTTTGAGTCTGGACAGGCCTGTAGCTGGATTGGACTGCACTTGGCTGGTGAATGTCATGATTTAGCAAGTCCTGCAACTGCCTTTGTCTTCCTTCCTTATTTTCTTTTTGTCTTTCCCTTTCCTTTGTCTTTGTATCAGGAGGCCTGTGGCCCTCGTATATGTGATCCTGTCAACATTACCCTGCTTTGCCTTTCTCATCGCCAGCTCTGAGGTACATGTTGCTCATTGTTTGTCATTTGTTTTTTTCATTAAGTTATCTATATTCTGATCATGAATTTTGATTCTTATCTTGCTTTATCTGCTACAAGAGTCAACCTATAATGGACCACAACATTTCATGTAATTATTTAGATCCTTTGTAGTTAGCATTGATGATTGTGTTGCTTGGAAGAAGTTGCTTGGAACTTCTACCACTTTACATTTGGGACCAAAATGAGATAAATATTTGTAGATGAGTAGAATCACAGGGTAAGGCCTCTGTGAGTGGAATAAAGGTGATGATTTGTGAGAAACCTTTTGGTTCTCAAGGGAGAAATATCCAGCTATATGGATAAGGAGCTACTGATAAGCAGCTTGGTTCCTCTTCCTGTGCGAGCTGCGCCTGTCAAATCATCTGTCCATGAGGCACATTTTCACTTCCTCACTGGCTGCAGCTGAGATCCTTTGCTGTTTTATGTGGCCCTTTCTGAAGTCCAGCCTGACCTTTTGGCCCTTGCTTATCTGGTATGTTCTACATAAGAGCCATAAATTCGACTAAGATAACCAGCTTGTCTGCTTTGTTCTGTGTCCTGTTGGTATGAAGTCCTGAATCAGGAAAATACCAAAGCTGTAAGTGATTTAGTCCACAAACCCAGAACCAGAGGAGGTCAGAAGTGTAGACAGGTTGATGTAAATGCACAGTGCAAAGGCCCATTATTGTTATTTGTAGGTAAAGTTTTATATAAACCAGATAATTACATTAAATGTTCTGGTCAAAATTTATGTTCAACTCATTATCTTCTGGTTGGTTGCCCAGGTTCAGATAAATAACAACTTGAAACATGATACGTTCACGGAGCTCCCCGTATCACTAGTCCTCTTCTCTCTCATCTGCATTGATGTTGTGGAGAGGATACGCCACTGCAGACTGACTGGCCAGGGTGAGCGCAGCTCTCTGAACACATCACACAAATCACTCACTGAGTGCTATAGATCCTGAACTTTCCTCTGCCAACTATATATATAGTGATAACAGCCTGGCTTTACATTGCAAGGCGCTTGGAGGCAACAAATGCAGTGAACAGCTCTTTATATTATTTATCCGGAATAATTTAGAGACACAATTGGACTTCTTATTCTTTGGATCAGTGCCCAAAGTGGAAAAATAGAAATTTGTCTACACCGTTTACGTCTCATAACACAGTGCTGAGTTGACAAAACTGCAGAAATTTTTTCTAAAGAAAAGGCATGAGTAACTATTTTTGTAGTAGAGTGGAAAATCCCTACCCACTTGAGAGTTTTTAATGTCAGCTGTTTCATGAAGCTGTGGTTACAGCTACATAGCAGATCAATATTGGCACTGTTATGATCACAAAATTTGCTGGTGTCCTGTAATACTGATCTCTCACTGCGTGTTTCCTCACAACTTTAGCCAAACAACGGTCAAAATAAAATCATTCTGAGCCATGTTTGGTTTTACTTTTCTCTGTATAATCTTGTTAGACTGGATTATTGTCTTGAAAATCATTCCTGTTATCTCTCCAGCTAATGACATGGAGAGAGATGCTGACATTCCCTCCACTGTCCTCACACATGTGGAGCAGGTAACACCAGTAACACCTATCACTCCAGCTGTGTCGGGGCCAGCTGTGCCCGGGCAAGGTGTTCCCACTCCCATGCAGCCAGGGGCCTAGCCAGCTCAATGACAGGAACCAGAACGGAGCAGGGGCTCGACCAGAGACCAACGGGACAGTCCCTGGGATACCAGGTAATGCTGGGAGACCATTTAATATCTCTGGACTAGGGCTCACGGTCAGTGAGCACCACAACATACCACTTATCTCCGTACGCCTACACGGGTCCACTGAGATTCCTGTGTGCCAGCGATGCCCGAGCAGATGTGTTTGTGGACAGCTTTATGTTCTGGATGGATACGGTGGAGATGGTGCGGGTGGCAGGACATCCCCTGGTTTACTACTCAGGCTGGGTGTTCCCCATCTATATCTTCAGCTACCTGTCCTGCCTGCGTGTGGTGGTCATGCCCCACAGTCCCCTGCTTTCCTCACTAGGAGTAGCTCTGCAGGACTTGCCCTTTTTCTTTGTGCGCGTTGGCCTCATTGCCTTCTTTGGCTTCGTCACACCCCTCCTCTATCTGATGAAGAACCTGTTGGTGTGCCTGGCCTTTGTCTATTTCAACTTCATGACCAAGCTGAGGGTCTTCAACACAGAGAGGATGTTCTTTTAAGATCAACACTTCAAGCAAAGACAGTGCAACATATAGTCGGAGCAATAGGTTGGCACTTCAGGAACTGTAGGATACTTTGATTCAGGAGGAGGTTGCACCAGCACTTTGTAAATTCATACTTAGCCAACACTGCTAAAACTCTATTATATCACAGTTTCTGATGCTAACTGGTTTATAGAGTTGATTTTCCAGTTAAGACATCTCTCTTCTAACAGTGCAATCTGATTTAGTAAATCACAAGTTTAAAACTAGCTAGCAGTTAAGAACTTCAGAGGAATGTTACACACAAACTTTAAAGATTTAGTGACCTGCTTATAATGTAAATGTTTACATCATAAAGATTTACACATCCTAAACTTAAAATAGGTTGCACCGCACAAACTATTACACCCAGTAATTGTATAACCAGTGTGGCTGTTACAGCTGAATGAATCAACTGACAAAGCTTACATTAGCTTGCTAATATAAGGTCTATTTAGAGTGAGGAGTATAAGAAGAAATAGGGAATATGTCGACAATTCTGACATGACACTTGATAAAATACTGTTTTATAATGATGTAAATTGGAAAAAAGTGCATTTTGCAAAAATAACACAGCTTTGTTACTGGATCTTCTTTGATCTAATAATGTCAGCTAGGTTGGCATTTCCCCAAATTTCATACACGCTGGAAACTTCTCTTTTCTCTAAAACACGCATATTTCTCTATATCTACAAGTATTTATAGCTTGAATTGTCTTGCTCAGACATTGTGTCATAATGAAATGATACAACCCTAATTCACCAGTCAATCACCAGTTTTTAACTGTCTAGTAGTAAAGGGCTGAGGAGAGACTTTAAACAGACCTAATAATGAATGAATCAAAGAATAGCTGGTGCAACCATACCATAGTATGAATTTCTGTTTGTGACACAGATGAAATATTTTAATAAAATGCATGATGGTACTTTTCACAGGCCAAAAGGGAGCTCTTAGGCAATGTTTTCCCATAAAGGACATTATATGTCAAATGACTGTTCTGTAATGTATTATTTACCTTTTTGTTCAAACGTACTTTTTTTACCCCTCAAAACCCCTCACCCCCACCAAGCATGGCACTTTGGGAATGTACCTGTAATGTCACTTGAGATTTTTGGGCAGAGTTTTTTCTACTATCATAAAGTGCAGTGAATATGTAAAAGCATAAATCCATGTTGTTTATATTAGGTTTTTCTTTGCTAAGTTATATTCCAAAAAGAAAAACAAAGTGTGAGTTTGTATCATTGATACATATATTTTGGTAAGGTTAATAAAGACAGTTATTCAAACATGTTTAAGTTTCACCTGTGTGATTTATCATGCATGCAGACTGTACCCACGTGAACTGAAGGTGCATACAGTTCAGCTGTATGTTTTTGACCCTCATTTAAGCCTTTTACTGGAATTTATCCCATGTCTTCCCAATAAGTCCCAAAGGGAAAAAGTTTCCTGTCATTATTCTGCAAAACACTCTTATACCTTCCCTTCCTGTAATCCTGCAGCGTCATGGAGATGATTATTTTCAGAGTAGGACAAAATGGCACAGTAGTGATTATAGTGATTATTCATTGCTGGGCTGTTGTACTGGATTGCATTAAATGTGTTCAAGACATCAGTCCACTCTCCAATGTATGGTAGTTCCACCCTCCCATGTCTGCACATTCCTCTTGGAAAATTGTTCATCTTGGCAAATCATACATTTTTCAGCTTGTTTCCTTTCTTTATGCTAAGTTCAACAATTTCTTTTATGTATTTTCCATCACAAAGTACTCATGTACACTTCCAAATACCTAATTTTAGATAACAAGTAAACTACAGAGCATTCGGAGAGGGCAAGCACCTGCTGAGGCTGCACAATTTGTACCACAATAGTCACTGTGATTGAGAATCATGTTGATCTTTGTGTAATATTTACATCATGTGTTAATTTAAGGCCTTTTAACAAGAATTAAGAATGGAAAATTTTAACTGCGTCAGACCCTGTGTGTAGAATTTTAAAATGTTCTAACTTTGGCAGCACCTAGTGGTAGCATCAAAAGAGAAACCATGGCAGACAAGACTGTCATCAGTAAAATGGACACAACCTCATCTTCTCACTCTCAATGGCCAGAGGATAAACCACAAAACATAGCTGCAGCCGGTACTTATTCATTAAATATCCTGTTTATTGTTTACAGATAGACTCTCCTACATATGTGTGTTTCATTTATCATTGTCCATAGAGGTGTTTTACAAGTATTTGTCTGAGCAGAATTACTGGGCATCCCTGCAGTTTGAGGCCATAGTGGTGAGATCTCCACTCATTTCCCCCAATAGGAAGCAGGATTTCCTCCTGTCCTCTCTTTCTCCTGACCTGTATCATCACTGCCCTCCTCACCCGAAGCCTCGCAGACCTCTTGGGGGGCTGCTGTCCCACAAAAAAAGTCACATCAGCAAAGTGCTCGCAAACCTCATTTATTCCTCATTTACTCTGGCACTCACTGTGACTCTTGTGCATTCCTAAACAGATGTGATTCACCTAAATCTTCTGACACCTGAAACTTCTTCAGTCAGTCTCATTGAATGGCATTTGCTCTCTGGGTTCATTATCCAGACACAGATTTATCACAGAATGAAGGGCTATTTATAATAGATCAAAAATCTCAGATAAAGGCAATATATTAAACCTGAAGAAAAAAGCCTGCTTGGATAAATTAATTCCCAAAATTCGTCATCCAGTTCCACTTTTGCCCTCGATTTATTAAAAATAGATTTATTGTCCTACCCTGACACTTTGAGTTTTATTAGAAGCTATCCTCTGTAATTTTCATTTTCTTGTTTAATGCTGAGATGAGATTGCTCGCTTCCCTCTTCCTGCCCTTCTCTGCTAAAAAATCTGTGGAAGCTCAGATTCTGTGGAAATTGCTGTCGTCTGACCAACCTTAACCACCCATGTGACAGGATATCCATCAGTGTGATTAAGGGGGGAAAGTGCCATGTCTCCATTGTTGTTCTATGTCACACACCTTAGCTCACGCCAGACCTCTTCTCTCATGACTGGAAAACTCTTGCACCACCTCTTCCACCACTGAGTGCAAACTACACATCAAGGATAATGTTGCCCTGTTCAAATTTAGCTGTGATCCTCTGTCTCCTGCAAGTCCTCTGCATTACTGCTGATATAGGTACGTACCCATGATATATTTTTTGGTTGTGAGTGCAATTATGAGATTAATCATCTGGTAAATTCACTTGAAATGATCATATGAGATGTGTTGTTGAAGCTGTTCTGTTCTGCTTCAGACAGCGGCTCCTTCCTGATCTTCAATGAGAACCACAACAAGTGTGTCAAGGTGGAGAGTGCCACCTCAATAACCGTGGCCCCTTGTGATCCTCATGCCAAACAGCAGCAGTTTCGTTGGGCTTCCGAGTCGCGCCTCCTCAGCCTTTCCCTCAAGCTTTGTCTGGGGGCCACCGAGGTAAAAGACTGGGTGAAGGTGCTCCTCTTCGAATGTGATGAGAGCAGCATCCTCCAGCACTGGCAGTGCAAGAATGAGACTCTCTTTGGCCTAAAAGACCAGGACCTGCACTTAAACTGGGGCAACCGCAATGAGAGGAACCTAATGATCTACAAAGGCTCAGGGCTCTGGAGTCGCTGGAGGATATTTGGCACTCTGGGTGACCTTTGTTCAAAGGGGTATCAAGGTGGGTCAAGAGGCTCCATTAATAGTGTTTTAATATTGTGCATGATTTCTCTGTTAGGTATTTGTGTGTCCAAGTGCAGAAAAACACATTATATTAAAGTAATTATATATTCAGAATATAGCTCAGTTCTTCCTCTCAAGTATCAAATTGTGAATTCTGCAAATTAAATTTTAAGCAAGGGTCTGTTCAAGAGATATATAAATACTATAGCACTGTCTAACCTAGGGAAGTCAAAATTTATCACTGATTTGAGTATGAAGATACTTAAAAGCAGGTATTTTCTGATAGTAAATGAAGAAGCACATAATCTGACTACATTTTACTAAGAGCAGGTTGTGGTCCTTAGCTGATAAATGGCCAGTGAATACATGTATGTTGTACTGTCATGAGAGGTGCAGCATTTAAGGAAAACATCAGTAAGTGTCAAGACATAGTGGTGTTTAAACTGAGGAAATGATTCTTTAGAAAGCATAGCTCACTTGCCCACTTGTTGGGGGCACATATGCCTGTTGAAAAATTAATTGATGTTCAAGGGATTTTCAACCTTCAGTAAGTACACTCAGATGTCATGTGCTTTAGATCGATGAAAGTTCACCATCCAGAATGGCACAGCTGGATGTTATGTTATGAGGGGATTCACTCCTAATGCAGTGCACTGACCTTAGGGCAGCAACAAGATCCTACAACATTTGTAGTCTGTCAATTGGACCAATCTGTTCTGTAAATGAGGGTAATTTTACATATTTACCCAGTGTGGGGGTCTTTCTAATGACTTGCTAGCCCCAATAGTTCGAGTTAAACTACAGCTTTGCATCCTTGTAGCAGCAGTTTGGGAAAGACTTTCCCAACATGAGAACACCCCCGTCACAGACATAAAGTGAGGCCCATAAAGAAATTGCTTTCAGTTTAGTGTGGAGGAACCTGATTGGCCTGCACAGAGCCCTGACCTCAACCCCATCTAACATCTCTGCAATGAACTAGAGCCACAAGTCAGGCTGTCTCACCCAACATCAATAAATCACTTCACTAATGCTTTTGTGGCTGAATGGGAGCAAATCCTTGCAACCAGGTTCCTCCCAGAAGAGTGGAGGCTGTTACAGCAACAGAAAATGAATGCCTAAAATTAATTAACAATGTGTTTAATGTTTACATGTCCACACACTTTTCTTGATCTGTCTCCTCAGAGATTTTCACAATAGGGGGCAATGCATTTGGAGGCCCCTGTCAGTTCCCTTTTAAGTTTGGGGAGAAGTGGTACGCCGAATGCACAAAGGACGGTCGATCAGACGGACAGCTGTGGTGTGCCACGGAGAGAGATTACGGTGAAAGCAAGAAGTGGGGCTTCTGTCCCACCCAAGGTAAGTGTGAATAACAAATGTTATCAACCTCACAGACGGCTACAATCCACTTAACATTCCTGATAATCAGCATTCCTAGAAAGCTTGTGACGTCTTTGGAAATGACTAATGGTTTTTACAAAGAAGTCAGAAGTTAATCCAAACAAACAATGCCCATTTATTATCAAACCACATAGAATCATCTTGTTTTTCTGTAATTTCTATAAGTGGTATCACTGTAAAGGTCAGTGCTGACAGGTCTGGTTTCTGACCAACCCCCCCCCTCCCCCCAGCAGAACAACACTACCACTTCCTCTCATGAGTTGTCAACACAGCACTGTCCTTGTTTTCCTCTTCTCACCAGCCTGACTTTCCCCTGACGCTGCTTTAAAACTGGGGCAGGAAAGGAACAGGAAAGAAAGCGAGCTCATTTTTACTATAGGTTTTTTTTTGTTTGTTTTTTTTGGGGGGGAGAAACAGAACACATTACACAATAAAATGTAGAATGAATCTCAGTCTTCAAAGTGAATCTATGTCCTATTTTTTCAGTTTTGAGAAACTTGTTGTCCTTAAAATCTATTCAGGTCAACAGGTATTACTTTTTTAATTTCCCTCAGTTTTCTAATTTGTAGTATCATGTGTGTTTACCATAATCCAGCATCCTCAGGTTGGGACACTGACCCAGTCACAGGCGTTCAATATCAGAGGAACGTACAGTCAGTGTTGACCTGGCATCAGGCCAGAAAGAGCTGCCAGCAGCAGGGAGCTGACCTCCTCAGCATTGTAGAGCTACATGAGCAGTCATATATTTCAGGTACAAAGTCAAGCTTGTATCAGCTACTCACACCACGCAATTTTATGTTGTTGAATATTAATAGCATGTGTCAACACAGGGTTGACAAATATTTTGGGAACATCTCTGTGGATTGGACTGAACAGCTTGGATTTTGAAAGTGGATGGCAGTGGAGCAATGGAAACCCATTTAGATATTTAAACTGGGCTCCAGGTGAGTAAAAACATACACAGTGGCAGGACATTGTTGTACATGTTTTCAATTGATGTGATAAAAACAGCAGTTTTCTTTAATAAAATTAAACATATTTACAGTTGGATGCAATTATGAATGGATTTTTTTTTCAGGTCATCCATCATCAGAGCCTGGGCTTACCTGTGCAACCCTAAATGCTGCAAAAGCCTCAAAATGGGAGAGCAGCGCTTGCACCAAAAAACTTGGTTACATTTGTCGCAAAGGGAACTCTACCAGTCTGCCCCCACCATCAAGTAAAATAATATCATAATTCAAAATGATCAGAATCATTAGAGTCATTAGAGTGATATATTCTCAGCTCTTTTGGTCTCTTTCCACAGGCAAAGACCAGCCCAGTTTCTGTCCAGTCACTGGGTTCCTTATGCAGGTAACTGTTACTACCTGGAGAGGAATAAAAAGATGTGGAGGGATGCTTTGGCAGCGTGCCACAAAGAGGGAGGAGATCTGGCCAGCATACACAATATAGAGGAGCAGAGCTTCATCATATCTCAATCTGGATATTGTAAGTGCACAATATTTTGATTCATTGTTCAATCTATGTTAAAAGTAATAATTATTGAAACTCTTTATAATAATTTGAATTTGTGTGACATTAAAATGATGAATAGTAGATTCACTGATCCAAATTTAGAGGAATAACTAGATGTTTTAGGAAATGCTTCTTGACTAGAGTTGGATGAACAGATTAATATCACTACAGCCAGAGGAGGTTAGCTTGGCTTAGCATAAAGAAGGGAAGCAGGTGGAAATTGCTAGCCTGGTCACCTGACAACACCTCTGTGGTTCACTATCGCATTATATCCTCTATGACTTCATTAAC
This sequence comes from Lates calcarifer, assembly GCF_001640805.2. Classification (NCBI taxonomy): domain Eukaryota; kingdom Metazoa; phylum Chordata; class Actinopteri; family Centropomidae; genus Lates; species Lates calcarifer. Next base: position 14,201,061 of record NC_066856.1, on the reverse strand, counting down.
ATCTACATGTATGTTTAAAACCCTTAGTGCCGACAGATGTGCTCTGGATCGGTCTCAACGATCAGAGGAATCAGATGCTATTTGAATGGTCTGATCACTCCCATGTTACCTTCACCCAGTGGCAAACTGATGAGCCGTCTCATGCCACCAACCTCCAAGAAGACTGTGTCCTCATCAGAGGAAAGGTAACACCTGTCACTCCCCAAATACAAATGGGCCAAATGATAATCTTGTTGGATTATTATAGGATTTATATATCTGTCATACAGGATGGGAAGTGGGCCGATCACATGTGTGAGAAGACGTACGGGTATATCTGTAAGAAGAAGGCCTCCATTAAACCAGCTGAAGGCACCCAAGAGGAAGTTAACCCTGGATGCAAACTAGTGAGTGATGTCATTTCCTTTTGGTTTAAGTGTGATGACACAATAAAGCCTTCAGATCAGATTCATACTCACTGTGTGTGTGTTTTTAAAATGAAGGGCTCAGTCAGGTTTGGTTCACACTGTTACAACATCGGAGCTGAGACAAAAACGTTTGATAAGGCAAAGCAGGCATGCTCAGAGGCGGGTGCTCACCTGGTGGACGTGGCTGACAGGTATATTTTTATACTTGTGTCATATATGTGTTGACCTTTACTGGGTGGTCATGGTCTTTGGCTCACCTTGCTGCCTTTACGTATGTTTTCATGCAGATATGAGAATGCTTTCTTGGTTAGTTTGGTGGGTTTAAGACCAGAGAAGTATTTCTGGACTGGACTGTCCAACACAGAGGACAGAAACACTTTCCAGTGGACCACCAAAAGAAAGGTCTCCTTCACTCATTTCAATGTGGGAATGCCAGGTACAGCATACTCAACATACCCTCAGGATGCATGGTCATAAGATTTTATTTCCTATTGTATATCTTTTATTTACTTCATGACACTTCCCTTGATGTGTCAAAGCACTCATAACCAATCATAACTTTACATTTTTAAAGCCACTTTATATGTATGTGTGTGTGTGTGTGTGTGTGTGTGTGTGTGTGTGTGTGTGTGTGTGTGTGTTTAATAAAAGACAGAAAACAAGGATGTGTTGCCATGACGACGGGGATTTTTGCCGGATTATGGGATGTTGTCAGCTGCAGCAACAAGGAGAAATATATCTGCAAGAAAACAGCGGAGGGTGTTCAGATGACGACAGTTCCACCCACCACCCCGGCCCTGAGCTGTGCATCTGGGTGGACCCCTGCTGCCAAAAGAAACGTCTGCTACAAAGTAAGATAACAAACTGAACTGGGAAATTTGGGCTATTTGAAGTGTGTAAAACCTAACACATTTTTTCTTTTTCACTTATTAAATAGGTTTACCAAAAAACAAAGGACCTTAAGAAGACTTGGCATGAAGCACAGGACTTTTGTAAGGCCATTGGTGGGGACCTGATGAGCATCCACAGTATGAAGGACCTAAGCAATGCTCCGTATGTCAATTTACCTGGCTTGTATATGTCAGATTTTATATGATGCAAATCAACCATTCATGTAATCAGAACTGATGTTTTCTGCTGTCATAAAGGTTTCATGCCTCTGAAGCAACTTGGATTGGCTTCAGCTCCCTGGGTACCAGCACAGGTTTTGTGTGGTCTGATGGGTCTGCTGTATGTAGCACTTCACTGTTTCCACTATAAGCTTTACTCATTGTCATTCTCAATCATGGCCTAATAATGTGAATTTCCATCAACTGTGACCTAGACCAGCTTTGAGAACTGGGGCTTTGGGGAACCAAACAACCACAATGACAACGAACACTGTGCAGAAGTCCAGTTTTACTATGGACGGCACTGGAACGATCGCCACTGTGAGGCTTACAATGACTGGATCTGCCAAATACGCAAAGGTAAAACCAACAGGTCTCATCATAGAGCTCCAGTTTACATAGAGCCAATTATCTCTTCCCTCATGGTTTTTGTATTTTCAGGTGTGACTCCCAAACCTGAGCCTGTCGTAGTAGCAACAGGTAAGCAGTAGTCTGTCTCCAAGGCAGCTTCCATTTCTGTTTATTGTTGAACTTGATTTACTGAGCTACATCTTTTATGCCTCACCATGTTCTCTTTGTAGCCAGATGGTGACATGGCTCTGGAGATAGCAATGTCAGTCTGTTGGGTGGTTGGTCCGTTGTTTAGTTCCACCATTTTTTCTGGTTCTGCTCGAGGTTTCTGCCTCTTAAAAGGAAGTTTTTCCTTGCCACTGTCGCCTAGTGCTGCTCATGGTGGGATTTGTTGGGTCTCTCTCTGTAAATACCTATTTTAAAGAGTATGGTCTAGACCTGCTCTATATGAAAAGTGCCTTGAGATGACTGTTGTTGTGATATGGCACTATATAAATAAAACTGAGTTGAGTTGAGTTGAGTTGAATTTTTGTCCACTGTTGACTGGCCTGAAATTTGGTACAGACATTTCAGATTCCTCAGAGACGACTTTGGTCATTCCCTGACTTTTTTCTGGTGTTAACATAAAGTTGATATTTGTAGTTTTGAGTGAAATGTCTCAACAGCTGTTGGATGGATTGCACAGACATGCATGGATGAAGTATAACAGTTTTGCTGATGCCTTAACTATTCATCTAGAACCAATATCTGGTTGAAATTTAAATTTGTCCAATTTGATTTATGACTAAATACTTGCTAAACTAGTTGCATTCCCTTCAGCTTTTATTTGAGTTATTGCAACTATAAGCATGCTAACACACTAAACAAAGATGGTGAACATGGTGAATGTTATACCTGCTAAGCATGTTAGCATGCTGACCTTAGCATTTGGGTCATAGTTACCTCTGCATTTAAGTGCAGCCCTGCTGAACAGCTAGCAGGCTGTACATTCACTGTATCTGTGGGACACCTTGTAACTTTTTTGGTTCCCTTTACAGTATACAACACCACAGAGGATGGCTGGCTCATATACAATGACACACAGTATTACATCAACAATGATAACCTCCCTATGGAAGCTGCCAGAGCTTACTGCAAGAAAAACTTTGGTGAACTTGCCGTCATCACAGCAGAGAGTGAGAGGAAGTTCCTCTGGAAACAGGCAAGAAATGTTTTTTTTTTTTTTTTTTATCTTTGAGATTGAAGTTCAAAATGACAACAGGTTGTGTGTTCCCAAAAATCTGTGGTAAAAATAGTGAAACTCAGTGTAACCGCTTTCTTACCATTATGTTTCAACAGATAGCGAAAGGCAGTGAAGGACAGTACTACATTGGCATGGTAGTGAATTTGGATAAGTCATTTAGGTAAATCAAACTACAATATTAATGCACAGCAACATAAGGAACACTGGCTATTTGCCATTTGTCTTATTTATTTAATTTTCCAATCGTAGCTGGCTGGATGGCACCCCTGTGAGTTACACTGCATGGGAGCACAATGAACCCAACTTTGCTAACAATGATGAAAACTGTGTGACCATATACAAGAACATGGGTGAGTCAGACAGTACATACTGTGTTGATTTGCTAAATATAAGCTGATAACTAATTTCTTACTTATTATTTATGAATTGTTCTCTGTAAACTCTGCACATACAGGATACTGGAATGATATTAACTGCGGTATGGAGCTCCCCTCTATTTGCAAAAGAAGCACTAATTTTGTCAATACAACAATGGCCCCCACCACTGTTCCTAAGGGAGGATGTGCACCAGAGTGGTTATCTTTCCAAGGAAAGGTAATTACATATAACTGCATACAGCACAGTTTAGTTTCATACAATACTGGCACTCTGCATAATGTAGATATCTTTGAAACAAAGGTTTCCTCCTGCTTTCAGGATGTGATTTAATCTCTCAGATCTTCATAAATCTGTTGTGGTAAAATGTGTTTCCATATTTTGTCCGAGCTTGAAAGGGCACTGGTTATCTGCTGTCCATTTGCTTGTTATCCTAACGCACACCTCAGAGTCATCTTGTTTGTACAGTGCTACAAAATTGTTGTGGGGAATGACAATAAGAACTGGCAGGACGCCAGGACGTACTGCATAAACCAGGGAGGAAATCTGGTTTCCATCGTCACAGAGAGAGAACAAGGTGAGTAACATGAGCAGCGTGTGACATTTCACAGTGTGGTGATGAAGTCTTATATAAATAAACCACAAGTTTGGGGAGTTAAAGAGTAATTGTTTCTTTGTTTTTAGCTTTCCTAACAACACAGATGCTGAGATACAATGAGGATTTTTGGATTGGTATGAATGATGTCAACTGGGAGATGCACTTTGTGTGGACAGATGGCAAAGGCATTTCATACACGAACTGGGCCAAAGGGCACCCAACATCAGTGCCTGATGGACGTTATTCATTTATGGATGAGGTTATTTCAACTTCTGTATCCAAAGCTTTTTCTGAACATTTCACCTCAAATCAATCGTGGAAACCCCTCTAAAAAACAAGCTAAACCAATGTGTTTTTTTCTGTCTGACAGATGTTTGACTGCGTGATTATGGTGGGCAGCATCACTAAACTGACAGGACTCTGGAAAGTGGAAGACTGTCACGCTAAAAAAGGCTTCATCTGTAAAAGAAACATCGGTGAGTAAAATATCAGCGAGGCCCGGTTACGGGGTCGTGAGTTAAAGGTTTGTCAGCTGAATGTTTTTTTTATTATTGCAACTAACAACAAATGTGTCCTATTTACAAAGACTCTCAGATTGTAGTCCCACCCACCACTGTGTTACCAAAGGCTTTCTACAAGCTCGGTAATGATTCCTACAAACTGGTGGCACAGAAGATGAGGTGGGATGAGGCGAGGAGGCAGTGTCAAGCAGATGATGCAGATCTGGCCAGTATCCTGAACCCCATAACCCAGGCATACATCGCCTTGCAGATCTCCAAGTACAATCGAGCCTGTGTGGATTGGCCTCAACAGCAATCTGGTAAAGGACACCATAGTTCAAATTGGGTTTCTAACCAAGACAAGGACCTTCTTTATAGCTCTGTATAGACTTTAATTAATGCAAGTGGTGATATCTTCTTCACAGACTGGCGGTCGCTACAAGTGGGTCGATAACTGGCTACTGTCTTTCACCGAAATGGGGCACAGATGAGCCTAAAAACAACTATGGCTGCGTGTATATAGATGTGGACAAAACATGGAAGACTGCACCATGTACTAACACCTACTATTCCCTTTGCAAGAGGTCACCAGGTCAGACAACCCCCCTTGTTAGTTCTCTTGCACTATATGCTGTACATAACTGGCAGTTTCTGAGACGAGGATGAAATCTCCTGTCTCTATTTCAGTCATAGCTCCCACTGAGCCTCCGCAGCTTCCTGGCAACTGTCCAGAACCAAAGAAGCGAAAAACCTGGATACCTTTCAGAGGCCATTGCTATTCCTTCCTCAGCTCAGTTGTGGACAACTGGGCCCATGCCTCGGTGGAGTGCCTGAAAATGGGTATGTTATGAAGAATTCCCACTTATAAATGATGATACGCACGCACATGAAATCTAACAGGATGCTGCTGTGGCTGTGTTCTGCAGGTGCATCTCTGGTGAGTATTCAGGACCCTCAGGAGGGTCTGTTCATACAGCAGAACCTGGAGCTTCTGCAGGATGGTGCCAAAACCTTCTGGATCGGCCTGTACAAGACCCATGAGGGTGAGCATTGTATCTTTCGTGTTAGCACTAAACACTTGTATTATCCATTATATACTATATTTAATTAGTGTGTAGTAGTGAGTTGGGAAGATTACAAGTTTCCTTGTTTCAGGTGAGTGGATGTGGATCGATAACAGTGTTGTGGACTATACCAACTGGAAAACGGGGATGCCCAAGTCAGAATCATGTGTGGACATCAATTCTGACAGTGGACAGTGGAGTACAAACAGCTGCAGCAGATATAGATCTTACATCTGCAAAACACCCAAAGGTAAGTTTAATCAGCTGTTATGTAATTTTTAATTGTCCCATCAGTAACTTACATTTATTTTATTTATCTTTTTTTTAGTGATTGCACCTACAGAAAAGCCTCCATCTGTTGGTGAGTTAATCGATTTAAGATATCTATTGAAAATGATGTTTTAAACTTGAATTATGTCACTGTTAAAACCTCTAAATGTTTTGCCTCCCTAGCCCACGTTGTTGAGGAAGCTTCACATGGATCCGCTGGCATCACTGTGGCTATAGTACTAGTTGTAATTGCCATAGTTGGACTTGGTGCCTTCCTCCTCTTCCGTAAACGGATACCCACCCCTGTCTTGGGAGAATGCACGTTTGACAACAGGTTATATTTCAACAATCCGATCCGAGCCCCTGTAGACACCAAGGGTCTGGTGGCCAACATAGAGCAAAATGAACAAGCATAGAAAGACGTGAGATCAGTGGCACAATGAAAATGATCTGTTCAGAGATTATCACCTTGGTTTCATACTTTATTTTGGATCACAACTGAGAATTGAATCTCAACCAACCAAAAATATGCTTCCCATTTTTACAGGGGACTGGATCAAAGATAGTGATTATCATAATTATTGTACAATAATTCATGCAAGCACTGGCACTGCACTAAGTGAATTACAGACAAGATAATATAAGTGAGCAATCTATGAAAAAATTAACATGATTATGTGATTTGCGAAATGTTATTGTGGAATTTTCTGTATAAAGCTGGTAGTGAATAAAGGAAAAAATAACACACAGAGAGTGCTGCTGTCTGCTGAGTTTAATTGTGTTGTGTAATAGGAGGAAGGAAGCTGCAATATATGACACCACAGATCAATCTTCAGTGATACATCTGTGTCAAGATGCCTTTATACCCAATAAAAAGAGATCATCACAATATTCAAGAATTTACATTACAATGTATATGGATTTTGAAATACATAAAACAGAATTTTCCTCTTTTTGCTTGTTTTTCTTGAGACAACAGAGCAACAATGTTTAACCACGGACTGTGGAGAGATGAACTGTGACATAAATATAAGTGACTCAAGCAGTTATGTTATGAGAACAGATAGAAACAGAGATGGGTTTCTGATGACATTCATAAAATACTCATGGTTTATGAGTTCCTGATCAGATTTAATACTCCTGAATCTGACACCTGAAACCTTGTCAAAGTCAGACTTGAACCCTCTTGCTGAATGACACCTGCTCTATCAAACAGCTGCGTTAAATCCATCCTCCTTCTTCTTTGTCCATCAGTGTGATCAAAACCACTTCTTTACTATACTTCTTCACTGTATAAGAATGATGTTTCCTCATTCGTATCTTCCTGTGGTCTTGTGCCTCATGCATACGTGCTGAGTGCTCAGTTATGTAAGCTGTGATGTAAATAACAGCAACATCTCTGGATTTATACTTGGCATAGATGAAAGATGATCAGATTTTATGATATGAAAATATTGCTCTGTTCTCAGACATCAGCCTTTCAATCACCCCTACCAGCAGCTGGCCATCCCCCCTCCTCACCTCACTGCTGAAAATGAGGCAGTGTTCTCCATGGCAACCGCAGCCCTCTGAGGCTGTCGCAGCTAATCCTCAGGAGCTTACTCAATTCTTACTTCTCGTAAGAGGGTTTTACCAACAGCACCAATGCCCAAGAATTCTCCCCAAACAACTGGATCTTCTGTTTATCCCATCGGAGGAGGACGACAAACCTAGTTACAGCAGCTGAGGGGAGCAGAGGGGAGAATGGTAAGTCTGCTTCTTCCACTGAGCTTTTACATCTCCTCCTATCTCAGGTATGACTGTAGCTTTTTAGGGATTTTTCAAACAACAGCTCTGTCCTCATATTGCTCGGTTGAGTTGACCTGCAGGGTGCACGGTGTGGGAGGATGTTGGAGAGTGTTGTGAGAAGGCTTGGCATGTTTCGCTCTGTATGTTTGATCTTAGATGACTCAGAGATCGCACAGAAGAATGCTTTATGCATGGGGGGCTCTGGGGCTTGTAGTCTACACACTACATGCATTTAGTCAAACCAGCTCCTCTTTTGCTCATGAACAACTGATGCTGCTAAATAAGGAAACTGGTTCTGTATTTAGATCAGTATAAAAACTGATTTTTTTAAAAATAATTCAGAGGTATACGTTCAATTAAAACACAAACTAGAGGTGATTATACAAAGTATTCACTTCTCTTCAGGAGAACTATTTTGTGTTAGATGTGAATCTCTGTTTGCCTTAATAATAGCTTCCCCTCAGTCCCCAGTTTTCGTTAATACTAATTATTTTCTCCACAGTCTCCCCCTTCATGCCCCCTCTCTCTGCCCCTGTGCTCTCTCTCACTTGCCTGCACTAATCCTTTTGTTGTGGACTGAGGGGCCCAGGCTTTGGCTGACCATTCAGCACTGGGAGGGTTGGTTCAATTGAAGGGTGCCGAGCCCTCCAGTCCTCCACCAGATCTGGCGGGCCTATTATTAACGCCTCCCTCTGCAAGAACACGTCCACTGCTCTTCTTTTTTAGAAGCCTTGCTGCTCAATCCTCACTCACCTTGGTTTCTCTCGTAGTTGCAGGTCTATGTTTTCTCTCTAACACTTCCTCGTTGTCTCAAGCCCTTAGCCAGTCCTGGGAGATCGAGGGTGTCGGACAGCCCCGGTAGGAACATGCACTTCAGGAACAGTGCGCCCCTTTTGCTGTTGCTCCTGCCGTTTTGTCTACTAGGGAAGGTGCTGGAGGTGAGAGGGCAGGAGTGGGGATACCTGCAGGAGGCTCTCAAAGCACTGGGTCTTCCCCCTGGGTTGGACGACCAACCTCAGCTGCAGAAGAACAAAACTGACGTGCTGATCACCACGCTTCTTCAGGCAGTGCACTGTGCAGAGCAGACTGGGACCTCTCAGGACATCTGTGACAAGGTAAGATCTACACCTGCCATGCCATGAGTATCTCTATATGATACACAACTTTACATCCAGTATGCTAAGTGCTTATTTAGTATCCACTACATTCCTGACTGCTTATTCCATGAAATGTGCTTGTTATGGCTGGAATGTGAGTGAATGTGGAGGCTTAAGTCCTTGACCTGTATGGGGCATTCATGCTGAGTGGCTTTAAACATCCCTCAGTTTGACATAGTAAACTCCATAGAGTAGAGTTAGAGGTACTTCACATGTTTGTGCAGGCGGGCCATCATTGGGATTATGCGTCTCTCAAGCCCTGAAAGTGAGATTTAGAAATTAAGAGAGCAACTTTCTGCTTTCCAGCATTGTTTTCCTGAATAATCTGCTCTCTCTAACAAGACCCACTGCTTCACCCACTCTTCAAACCTTCTATATTTTGTGTGTGGGTTTAATTTGGCTTGTATTCAACTCACCACAAAGCTAAGAAGCAGAGTACTGTTTTTGCAAAGAAAATGGGCCTTTTATCACGCTGACCTCTTTCCCACCTTGTCTAAATCTGACGTGGTCCTCTTCTCATTGCAGTGCCTGACACCAGACGTAGCCCTCTCTGTGCTGGAGGATGATGGGAAGTCTTACCTCACTGAAGAGGACTATCAGCGGATCTCGACTGTTCTGCTGTACTACATCATTAACTTGCAAGATCTGTGTGTGTCCAGCCCTGCCTCCTCTTCCTCTCTTTCTTCCTCCTCCTCTTCATCTGGGAACTATCAGTTCTACCTTTTGGCTCTCACCAATCTACACCCAGCTGAGGACAACCAGGTCCTGTCACTCAGTGAGACAGAGAGTATTCTGCAGCTCATCAACCAGCACTACAACCCCTCCAACCAAGAGACCTCATCTGATCTGCAAGTAAGGGATTTCTTAGTAGGAAATCTATCCTGTATCAGCAGGTGCAAACCCAGATTTAATCATTTAATCTCTGATCCCACAGTGTATTGATGCCACTCATCTACTTGAGGATGTTGACATAAAAGAAAACCCAGGTGCTGGTGAGTCTTCGGTGCCCAGAGTGGCCGCGGCCATCATCAGCCATATCCTGCAGGGCCACTGTTTCAGACAAAGGAACCTCCCGTCTCCTGCCTTCTTTACCGACTACATCTTTCAATCCCTAAATCGCACAAGTAACCTGCAGATTATAGGTAAGATGATCAGTACATCAAGCATCTTATGCACATTAAAAGTCTGACATTTGCTCGTTATTAAATGTACAGATCATTTGGTTCATTACAATTATTCACTGACCACTGTCTACATAAAACTTATTAGCTTATTCACTTTCTGGAGGAGAGGTAGATGAGAAGATTAATACCATCCAGCTATGATTAGCTTAGCAAGAAGAATGGAAGCAGGGGAAAACTGCTAGCCTGACTTGAACAAAATCCAGCCACTATAGCACCCATTAAGCTCACTTATTAACACATGAACACACAGAGATAGGCTTGCCCCTGTTTCCAGTCTTAGTGCTAACTCAAGCTAATTAGCTGCTGTCTGTAGCTTCATGTTTAGCATATAGACATGAGAGTAGTATCAATCTTCTCATCCGACTCTTGGCAAGAGAGTGAATAAGCGTATTTCCCATAATGCCACACTATTCCTTTAATAGTTCTGTGTCTTGTGTAAGTCCATTATTTAAAGGTCATTTGAAGGTATTTCCTCTCTCAGTCTCTGAGTAGGAGGAATGAGTCATGATGCCTGAAAGAGCCACTAACCCTCCAGACAGATTTTCATTAGTCAAGGTTTTGAGAGGAGATACCTTAAATATTGCATCAAAGGCTTTTCCACCAGGCTAAAAATAAGACATGTAATCTTTTAAAAAGGACAAGGATCAAAATCATTAATAAACATTTGCAGAAAATGCTGGATGTGTGCAGGTTCAATCCATAATATCAGTTTTGATATCTTTTATTTTGCTCTTTTTGTTAAAATACATGCAGAATATAGTTGCATTTTGTTCCTATCTTTTACAATAAATAAACAAACTCTGACTTGGAGCACTGACTCGTTTAGATAAATCTGATCTACCACTTCTTTTGTTAGACTTAGAGGAGCTGCTTCATCAGCTGGGAGTGGGTCGGGAGGGAGCCACTCTCTCTCACGACAGGAAGAGGCGGAGCATTAGAGGAAGTTCACAGAGAGGAGTGGGGCATCAGGTGGAAGGCTGTAACCATGAAAATGGAGGAACAAGCAGAGACTGGGCACAGGTGAGGCTGAGACAAATATCTGATTAGTTTGCTGTAACCGGCATGCAGGTTCTTGATTTGAGCCTCCCACTCATCCTCCAAAATTTGTCTTTCCCCTTTGAATCTAATCAGGTATGTTTTTCAGCCAATCAGTTGGTGGATATTTTTGCTCTGGATCCTCATTTGCCAATTTCCAAGGAGCACTTCAGACAAATTTGTCCAGCCATTATTCAGCAGTTGCTAGGCAATGCCTGTGAGTCCGCAGAGCAAAAAACAAGAGGATCTCAGCCCACTGCTCTCGAGAGTAAGACATTTTACCTCATTGTTTCTCTTTACAAACCACAGTCACAAATGAATACAAACTTTGTTTACTTTTCCACCAAGTACTTTATTTTAAGTCATCAATTGAACGAATAAGAAAGAAAGGTTTATAAACGGGTAAATTAACTAAGTTTCTCATCATTCTGGTGAAGAAACTCACATTTGATTTAGGATTTCTCACAGTTGGTCTTATGATTTTATTATCTGGACATGAAAAAGGGTGTTCAAACTCCTCCCTCCTCCTACCTGCAGAGTATGGCTACAGCACAGGCCGCTGTCCTGCTCATCACGGTGGGCTCCATGTTCGGCATCTGCCTGATCTTCTTCAACTCCTGCCAGGAAACCTTCACACTCATCCTGCAGCTGTTTGTGGGCCTGGCAGTGGGAACGCTCTCAGGAGACGCTCTCCTGCACCTCATACCACAGGTAGAACACCACTGCACCATCCATTATGACCGACCACATACACGTATTGAGTTTGAGTGTCTAATTCTGTCCTTTTGTCTCCTTTGGAGATTCTGGGCCTCCACGATGGCACTCACAGTCATGATGATGAGCACTATGCTGAAGGAAAAGAGTATCTGTGGAAGATTCTGGGCATGATCGCTGGGATTTATGGCTTTTTTCTGATTGAAAGAATATTCTCCTTTTTAGTTCCTTCTCATGGCCATGTAAGAGCTTTGTTTTTCAGCTGTTCATCAATTTAATGACCCAAAAATGACACAGAGAGCAAAACACTCAAACAAACTCATAGTGTATCAAGCGAAAGGGGCTGAAGTTGTGGCTGATTTTCTTTACCTAACCAGATTTTGAACTTTTGTACAAACAATGTGAGCAGCAATGGTCTCATGACTTTCTTTTGTCTGCAGGGTCACTCCAGTGACCTTCCCTTAGAGCTCAACTGCAACGGACAGACACAAAGGGGCAAGTCCATCTCCACCATACAGCTGGTGAGTGTCATCACTGTCCACACTGAACTGCTAAGTGTTCTTGGCAGAAAGTCCTGATTCCTGTCATCATCCCTGTTATTTTTCTAATGATATAGCAGACCACAGGGACCACAGCAAGGCAGTTCTGGGAAGTTAAACAGCAAAATATTAAAACAGTGTCTGGGAGAGAGAGAGAAAAAAACAAAAAAGAAACATTTAAGATATTGTGCTTCTACTTCACTGTTTCCCAACATTGTTAGTTTGATCATACCCCCATAGCCCCACATCAGAACATCATTTAACTTCATTAACTATATAAAACTATACACTATTGAAGTTATTTTTTTATACGAGACTAATCCTGGAATGAATCCTGGAAGTGTAGATGATTAGGTGTGGTCAGAAGCTGTTACTTTCAGTTTTCACAAACTCTCAGACATATGGTGTCCTTTGCAATCAGCTTATCATTGCCGGTGATTTATTGGCTATTGCAACAGTTAAGATACTAAAGTTCATCAACACACCATGTTTTAAAACAAAAGCAAAAGTTTAACTCCTACTTTATGCAACAGAGATTATTACACTCCCAAAAAACAAGGGGCAGCTCTTGCAGCAGTTAAATCATCGCATTGATTGAATATTTTGCTCGCTGTGCTTCAGTACTGTGCAGTTATTAAAGTCAATATAGTTTCATTCACCCCGGTGATGCTTCACTCCCACACTACTCCTCCACTAGTGTTGTTGTGTTGTGCTAGAGGGCACTGTTTACAGGAGAACAACCTTCAAATTACAGCACAGCTTCACACAACATTGGGGACACTTCAGCACACTGCCCCAGTTCTGATCCCAACCCCATTGTTAAAAAAATAATACTCAATAAAGGATCATGTGGATCTACTGAATTAATGTTTACAGTTCAAAAATCAACTGAAATTCATTTAAATCAATTTTCCAGCTCTGCTCTTATATAACAGGAAATGAAGAGTGGTGTAGGAGGGAGTGAAGGAACAGAGCATGTAGGATGTTGGAGAATGAGAAATATTGAATCATTCAGAAACCACTTCATATTTGTGTTGAATCATATACACACAGTTGAATGCATACATCAAAACTAGAACATTTTGGACACCGAGACAGGTCACTCACGTGGAAAACCACTTTTTGTTAACTACAGACATGGACCTATTTCCTGACCATTCTTGTTATGTAAAAAATATCCTGCTTTGTTGAATTTGTCTCACTTCAATCATCCCAATATATCTGAAATTAGAATAAAAGGTTAAAGAGGTTCAAAAATCTGTGCTGTAAATAATTATCTTTCTCCTGCAGGGACCAGTGGATGACTTGGAGTGTACAGAAATATCTCCTGAACACACAAACACAAGGAGCCCTTCACGTCAGAGTAAGCTCCTTCAACACAAACTGCACAATAACACACAAATGAACATGTTGTACTTTGTAATTAGTCGCCTGGCGTGACAGAGAAATTGTCATGGTCTGAGGATGAGCTTTAACGACACAGACTCGCTTTGTATTCCCAGGACAAGGGGTTCCTCTGCTGGCCTTGATGGTAATTGTGGGAGACAGCCTTCATAACTTTGCCGACGGCCTGGTTGTCGGGGCGGCCTTCTCCTCCTCGGCCGAGACTGGCATGGCGACCACTGTGGCTATCCTGTGCCACGAGATCCCGCACGAGATGGGTGAGAGGTCACTGTGCTTGCTTTGGGAGCACATTTGTTGGGTTTTTTTGGCCGAGGCCAGGAAACACTCTGTTTGAATGACACCCCCCCATCTTGTCTGGTTTTTGTCTCAAAGGGGACTTTGCTGTGTTGCTCAGCTCTGGACTCCCAGTGAAGACTGCTGTGCTAATGAACTTTCTCAGTGCTCTGACAGCCTTTCTGGGCCTCTACATCGGACTCTTTGTTTCCTCAGACACAGAGGTGCAACAGTGGATCTTTGCTGTCACTGCTGGGATTTTCCTCTACTTGTCACTGGTAGAAATGGTAAGGCAGCCATATTAAAGGCTGGTGATGGTCTGTATTTTTCTTATTATCAACAGATCCCATGAATAGACCAAAATCAACAACAATGAATTGATCCTGATGTAGCTTATTTTTCTGTGCAATAGACCTCTATTGTGAGAAACATTGTTGCACTGGTGACACATCTGTTGGTCAGACTAAAATATCTCAGCAGCTGTGTACAAACATTCACACACCCCGCAGGATGAAACCTACTGACTTCAATGATCCTCTGGCTTTTTATCTAACGACATTCGGGATTCTGAGTGAAATATCCCGACTATCTGATGATGAAATCTGAGCATTCATGTTCCCCTGGACTGTTTGTGGTTTATGACCATATACCTGCAAAACTAATGACATCAGCCCTACCTGTACTTTGGATTTAGTGCACAAATGTTAGCATGCTAACATACTAAATTAGATTTGATTGGTTATTATTTAAATTAAATTTTGAGTTATCCCTAACCTCTACGAAATACAACCAAAAAGGGAAATCAAAGCCTCACTGCTTATGTTTTAGTTCATTTAAAACGTAAACGTTTTTGCGACAACGAAGGACACCTGCAGTGAGCTAACCTCAACCGCCATTAACGGGCAGGCTACCGGAACTATATAGCGCAGTCCCCAATTGCTTCACCAGGATTGGTGGCGCTGGACTGGGATCCACCAATCAGAAAAGAGAAGGCATGGAGGAGGGCGGTAAGTCGAACTTGAGCCAATCATGAACGGGGGACCGCACATCACAATTGGCATACAAACCTACTTAAAATGAGGTGATACACGTACATAGTAAACGGAGAAAATTTGATGTTAAAATCGTAGATTGTGTATTATATACAGTCTGTATATTATATACAGTCTATGGTTAAGATTTATGTTTAAGTAATGAATGGGTCTGGGGCTGAGTGAAACAAACAGGGTATGAAAATTAGGAAGTATTTAGAAATGGACTAAGCCACTGTTGGTTTTGGCCTTTTTGACAGGTTTCTTGAAAACAAGAAAAATACAGAGTAATACTGCCAGCTTTATCCCATCTGTGAAAACGTTGAGGGTTTTGTTTTTACTGTTATTTTCTCTCTGTTATCAGCTTCCAGAGATGAGTCGAGTGAAGACCGACAGACCATGTCTTGTGTTTCTCCTACAGAACCTCGGTCTGTTGATGGGTTGGGCCTGTCTTTTGCTCCTCGCACTGTTTGAACATGAACTCAAATTCTGATTGCACACACACCTAAGTGTACATTACATACAGTATCTATTGAAATGGGGTTCAACTGAAACAAATGTGACTTGATTTTTAGTGTTCTTTGAGATTTCCTTTGACTTGTTGATTATTACCTGCTGCTGTGCACAACTATATTTGTGCAAGTGTTAATTTGTGCACCTGGAATGTTTTGACAAGTCAGTATTGGTCAACGAGTGAGTATTTCATGATGTTATAGTCTCAACACTGGGTGTTACAGTGAATATATCATGTATAGCTGTATGAATCCTTCCTTTTTTATATACACATGATGATTTATTTTTGTATGTTAGGTGTCATTGGTGCCTGTACCCGGACATTTGATGTCTAGTTTAAACTCTTATGGCTTTATTTGGCAGCATCAGGTGCAAGTGAGCATATCTGTTCTGTGAAATATTCATGTTGCCTCAGACAATCAAATCATTTGATTTTGAAGTCATTTCTTACCAGCAGAATATAAAGTATTATACATTTACTTGAACTTATTTTTTGTATTTATATAGATAGATATACCAGTTTCTGATTATTTTACATATTTAGGTGACACTTCAGTTTACAGACCTGTAGTTTTGGCATTATTTCCTCCTTGGAGGAAAGTAAGATTTAGTACAAATTATAAGGAAAACAGAGGCAGTATTCAATTAGAACACTTTAAATGAATGAATTCCACTTTTAGAATAGAGTTATTGGTTAGTATTACCCTTCAAGGATTCACAAAAAAGACACATTTGAAAAGGATATTCTCATTTTTAGTCCCCTGTTTAATCATTTAATTCCACCTTTATCTGGTATTTCTTGAATTTATATTCTAAAACACTTGTTTTTGAAAATGTAAATACAGTTATAATTCTATTTAATCCATCTTTAATTAGCTCCTCTCTGCCTGGTAGAGTAATGCTTTCCAGGAAACACAGGAAATTACAAACCCACAATAGAGCATTACCTTCATTTGAACAACTTATAAATATACAAAGCCTGATTGGCTTGATGAGGAATTCTAATGTTAGGTACAAAAAAGGACTAATACCTCTTAGGTATGTAAGCTGCTCTAAAATACTTTTTTTGTTGTTTTTGAAGCCCTGTTTTCAGAAACGTTGCTCTCTTTCAGCTTCTCATCTCAGAGGCATCATTCTTTGTTTTCGAGGCCTCTCTGTGATCCAATATGAGGGCACTTCCACCCACCTGAGCCATTTGTTCTCTTCATCCACCAACCTGGATGACTAATGCTTGCTGTAAAAGACAGAAAAACTCTGGAGTGATCCAGCCCACACAGCGCACACACACTCTTTACTGGCCAGAGTGGGCCTGCAGAGGGGGGTGGTGGAAGAGGAGAATATGAATTCATCAGCACAATAAAATAAATGAAACACAGTAAATCATCTTATTTGGACATAAAATTGGATTTGTGATATTGAGAGAATGAGTGGGCTTAAGAGAGGATTTTTTTTCATCTATTTAATCAGCTTGTTGTGATTAAATTCTGGTGCTCTCAACATCAACATACTCCTGTAAAATTTGAGTAAACAGCTGTCGAGCACTTGCTGTATTTGTGCTGGGGATTAGTTTCATTGCAGAATTTGCATGGCGATTATGTTAATTTGCCATTCTGAGCTTACTATCAAGGTACAAAGTCAGTAATATTGACAGTGTCATGAGATTATTTGACTATCACATCAGAAAAAGCTGACACCATTTACTGTGACTTCCCGAGTAATGTTAAAACAATAGAAGGAAGTCCACTGCATTTTCTCTTATTCTAGCAAATCTGCTGTTATTTTGGAAATGCCAGCCCCTTTGGCATTTCCAGGAAAGCTTTGGGCCTAATGGCTTGTGTGTAAATCTGTGCTTTAGCACCTAAGAGGCATTTTTTTGGCATGTGTGCATCTTTTCAAGGCAACTGCTGCCAGGATAGAGGAAGGAAGGGCTTTTTATCTGGGGCATGTTGGTGTGAACACTGAGTATCCTCACTTGCTCAGCAGCGACCTGTCAGAAGAAGAGTTCAGCTCTGGGGTCGTTGGGGCAGCAGAGCACACAGAAGTGATGGGAAAGGCTCAAAGAGAAAGACACAAAACAGGAAATGTAAAAGTGCTTTCCCTTTGATTTGAAAAGATTTGACTGAAAATAATCCTTTGCACCTGTTAATGTCGTCACACAAAACCACATGGGATCAACTGTTACTGCTAATGAGACATTTTATTTGTCTTTCAGGACACAGGACTTGTGACCTGAAATACAATAATTACTGCTACTAAAACTTGTTTTCCTGAGTCATTGATTTACTCTCTAGTTTAAAGGAATGCTTCATCAATTTTGGAGTGTATTTCCATTAAGTTGGGAAGCTAAAGAGAGACAATTTTTAATGGTAAAAACTGAGGCATTGGAGGCTGCAATATCTCAGCTTTTAGTCCAAAAACATTTCCCACAATGCACCTCTACAGGATATTTTTGTTAGAGTATCCAAATCTAAAAGCCCACGTGTCAAACACCACACAGCTTGTACCTCTAATAACATTTGAAGCCACCAAGACCAAGAATAACCCCAATGACATCACTATGACATCACCTGGGGTTAATTTTCCAGACTTGCCTCCAGGGCCACAGAGCTCATTAGACAACTATTGTGACAGGATGAGTAGTAGTAAGCATGACTAATAAAGTCACTTCAATGTGTAAAATGAGTGGAGTGTCCCCTTTAAAATACAAAAAGCCACTAGAGGGCAGTAATAAATAACAAAACTTCAGAGATATCTGTGGTGAAGGTTTGTCTCAGGAGTTCACCTCAGCTGCAGTATGGCCTGAATGGTCCCATTTGTTCCACATGCAGTATGTACAGGACTGTGCATTATAGACTGAATGAAGGACACAAAGTAGTTGCTGTGCCTTTCCTCCACCTCTGTGGGAAACTCCAGCTCATGTACAAAGATCTACTGGGAATATGTTCTGTGTTTGCAAATGTCTCACTTAAATCTAGCACTGAAACAATTAGTCAGTTAATAATTCAGTTGATCAACAGATAATTGCAACATCTTTGATAAACTATAATCATTATAGTTGCTTAAACAATCACTGCAAATATTGTCTGGTTGCAGCTTCTAAACTGTGAATATGTGTTGCCTTTTTCTGTATTATACCATCATAAATAGAATATATTTGGATTTTTGAGTGCCCTACTTAAATCAGCTCATTAACGCTGTATAATGTCATAGTTTGCATACAGCCAAACTGGATATATTCTAGGATTGTAGGCTCAATCACAATGCCAAAGTGTTCAGCTTTCCCCTTTACTTGACAATTTAGACTTATTTTAATGGCAACTGCAGTGATTATGAGGATGAAATCAACTGGACCTTCAATCTCTGTTCTCTCCTCAGCTTGAAGTTCATGTGATTAATCTTATTGCCCTTCAAACTGACATGGTGTTTTACCTGCCTAACAGACAACAATATAGTTTACCCAGCTGCTCACTCCCAGTCTGGCTGTATCCAACAATATAAGAATAACTTATAAGACCAGGCTGTTTTACTGCCCTAACTGGCTGAAATTTTCAAACCTCTGACAGTGTGTTGTTGATAGTGGTCAGAAGCTGCTCTGTTGCACCTGTAACCACACCCAACTGTGATATCATGATGTACCTGGAGTACAACCCTGCATCACTGACACGATATGTAAAAAAAAAAAAAAAAAAAAAAAAACATATTGGTGTATGTGTCAGCTGTACAACAGAGAGGAATGACAAGTATATTTTTCAAATATTAATATCAGTACAAACATTCAGCATCAGTGGGCAGTGGTCTTATGTTACTCTTTTGGCTTTCCTTTTTTTTAAATATCAAAACTTCCTTGATTCCAGTGTCATTTAGGTTTATAGTCACAGATTATGATGAATTGGCAGCAACAAAAATGATTTAACCTGATCATAACTGACATAAAATGCAGCTGTAGAAAAAGTTAGATATGTTGAATCAATTGCTCCTAGGAAATTCTTAATTAACTGGTACAAGGTCGTGTTACTCAATGGTTAAATTCTTTTATACCAAACATTTTCTGCTTGGATGCTGTAATTCATTTTCACCCTTTTGTGCTGTGGGAAGGAGGTGTTGGTGCTGGATGAGGGCGCACGGAGCAGGAGAGCTCTCAGCCAGTGTGGGTAGGAGGGCACTCGTGAGGAGGCTCTGTGATGCTGAAGTCTATAATATCCGAGAATTCAAATCCTCCTCATCATCACCATCATCTGATCTGAACCGGAGGAAAACTGCCTCGCCATCCTCTTCCGCGCAAGCTCCTCCTTAGCTCTCCTGCCTCAAACTTCAGGATTGGCGGTGCCAGTCAGGTGAACAGCGGTGCTTCACTTTTTATCAGCCTGTTACTCGCTAATATGAACCGGTAGAAGGGTGAAAATGCGCTCTAGCTTTTATCTTGGACGGAGTATTTGTCCAAACCGAGAGGTTTTGTCGAGTATTTGCGTTTGTTTAATGGTGTAATGGTCGTCAATAATACTCCAAAAACAGGAGCAGCAACGCCTCTGGACAAACACATGGACTCGCTGGAACACCCGATGTTACAAGTAAGCTAATTTAATGACACTGATATGGTCGTTTAACAGTCTGTTAACAGTTCACAAAAGTTTACAGGTTAGAGAAACAGGTAAACTTTAGCCCACGTGCCTCAACCTGTCCACTTCCTCGTGCTAATTGGCTACAACGTAATTATCCGAGTTTGAATGTAGAATTTTAACGATTGGTTTTAATCAAACATGTCGTCGCAGCTGTTATCTGTTAATGTTGGCGGAAGTCACGCTAGCATGTCATTATTTTTTCAGGTTGTGGCTGTTGTCATTTGTTTTATTAGTTTTTACTAAGACTTGTTCAGATGTCAGAGAGGTTTTAACATAATTTAGCCTGGCTGATAGTGACATTTCTCAATACGTTTGGTTTCCAAATGAAACCCCATATTAGACCAGCCACAGTGTTTGTACATTTATGTAAGTAGTTATATCATAATATAAAAATCACAGGTAAAAATCTTGAATTCAGAAAGTACAGAGAAAAACTTAATCATGAATACAAAATGCATCCGAGGTTAAAAACAAATTTTAATGTTACAGCTGGTTGAGGTAAAACTAAATTTAACTATTTTATATACTGTTGAGTCAAAAGGATAATAACATTACATCATTCAGTAACTGATCATATGTTTTGAATGAAAAACTGTAATCTGCAAATTTGCCATAGCTGTCTCTTGTCACTTGTGAAAAGTACAATATTTCCCTCTGTAATGCTATTGGATTAGAGGTAAATCAAGTAAAATGCTTAAAAATTTAAGAACTGTACTTTTTCTTTCCACTAATATTTTAGTTTGTGAACATTTCTGCTCATATGAGATATTCAGAAATCGCCTGGTAAAATATTACAGGATGGATTATACATTGTCTTTCTCATGCGGTAAAGTACATTTATTCAACTTGTATAATGCTATTTCTGTTTGGTTTATTGAGGTTAATTAAACCTCATCCTGTTCCTCCAGACTCTCTCTGGGCAGCTCTACATGACCAGCTCCTCAGAAACAGTCAGAATAGCTCTCCCTCTCCCTCCCTGACCCTCTCTCTCTCTCTCTCTCTCTTTATATGCATGATTAACATGTCCGGGGGGAATGGGATGGAATAAAAGGCAGATTTGAAATGAATTTCTGTTTTCCAGTTGCTACTAGCAACACATGCTGTACCAGCACTTGAGCTGAGTGCATTACTTTTCTAGCCCCTCATCATATCGACTTGCATTTTAGAGACCACCCACATAATTGCCATCGTTTTATGACACCTGTCATAATATTACTCTTCAAATGAAACATGAAAGCTATACTTAACTAATTGAACTAACAGTGAGACTGTGTTTCTACAGTTAAAGGATAGGTTCACATTTTTTGTCTGTTTTAAAGCAGCGCTCTAACTCAGTCTGTTGAATCTTCACATTAGATTCTGCTGAATTCCAATGTGTTTTTGCACAGAATGAGGACTGTCCATTATCACTTACATGGAACAGCATGGAAATATTGTATCAAGAAGAGCTTGAAAAATATGAACCATTTCTTTAACATTTTCACTTCTTCCTGTTTTGCTCTCTGAAGTCACAAGGCAAAGGAGCTCGAAGAAAAGGTCGATTTAAAGGGTCGGATGGCAGCACCTCCTCAGACACCACAACCAACAGCCTTGTTCGCCAGGTAAGGATGACTGTTCACTTCTAATTAACATTTAAACTTTAGGGCACAATTAAAAAAGATTTAAACTTTTATGTAGCATTTTGCAAAGTTCAAATGGTGCCATAGTTTGTGGTCCATTTGCCTAGGTATGCCTACTGCCAAGTGCTTACTCATGAGGGAATGCTTGGTCTCTGTAAATAAGGTCTAGACCTACTCTACATGAAAAGTGTCCTGAGATAACTTGTTATGATTTGGCGCTATAAAAATAGAATTGCCTTGACTTGACAAGGAACAAAGTTCTGTTTGTACTAGGTTGATGTATCTGATCATATTGTGCACCGAACAAGAATATCATGAGGAGTAATTAAACTTCCTGGCTACAGCTCCTTCATGTAGGAATGTAACACTTGTGTGTGTATGTTTGTCTGAATGTGTAAATCCCTGACAGTAAATGCAAACTGGCATAAGAGTCTGGCTTCAGTAATCATCATCCATCAGGGATGAGATGTGCATTGCACTGAAAGCTTACTGTAAACACTGCTGGGTACAGTATGTTAAGTGGAGGCCTCTCCCCTGAGCTGCATCCTCAGTGCAGCGGCACAGTGGCCTGTTATAAAGCAGACCCAGCGAGGTACACACTCAATGCGTCTGGTCTTTGTTGAGCGGACCTGTAAGGGACAGGATGGGCTGGGTTAAGGATGCGCGCCCCTGCCTAAATGTTTCTGCCTTTTTTGGAGGAGGCACACATCTCCTCGCCTTTGGCACGGCAGCGGCAGAGCAATGTGAAGCTGGAGGAGCTCAGAGCGAAGCAGCACCTCCTGGCCTTGCTGTCTGCTTCATCTCAAGGGCACTGAGAAACTTCTGAATGAGCTGCTATCATCAGTGTTACAGCTCAACGGGAGATAGTTGGTGAGAAATTGCCTGATTTTTACCGCCACCCTTGGGAGTTCATGCCCATTCCCACAGTCCTGTCCTTAAAATGAGGAGTTCCCCTCTAGTCTGAGTCATCGCAGTAAACTCAATTAGGCTGAGAGTGAAGGTCTCTCTGCGACGTAAAGCTGCATCCTACAGAAATGAGAGGCAATTCAAAGAAGAGGCGGTGGTGGGATGTGGGGAGGGTGGAGGAGTAATGTGTTTCAGGGTCAGTGAGGCCTTCACATGCTGAGCAGAAATATGCTCCTTTAGATATTTGCCGCAAGAGGGCCCCAGAAATAGAAGACCTTCCAGTAACTTCTCTGTTTAGATAATAATGTAAATACTGTTTTTCAATTGTGTTGATACTGACCTTATTTTCTATTTGCTTGTGCTCAATCATGCTGCCTGTGCTTGTTTTCACTTTTCGCAGAAGAATGAGGGTGTAGTATTTTAATCGGCTAAACTAACACCATCCCAGGAAAGTATGCAGCAAACCTCTGTGTGGTTATCTCACTGCCAATTCATAAATCTGTCATTTGGTTCTAATCTTTAATCTATGTTTAATAATTTCTCTCTTCACCATCAGCATTTAAAGCAGCTGCTGAAGATTGCTTAGGTGACGTAAGATATTTAAATCATTTTTCTTTTGCTCTACCTCCTGTCTGACCTGTTGTTTTTGTGCCTCACAGTCCTTTCATTCCTGTAGGCGTCTTAAGAACATTTCAGGCTCGGCGAGGTCCCTGTGTGTGATCGATCCACCACAGCTATGAGCGTCATAAACATCACTTTCCCGTAACCGCGTATAAACAGCTCCTAAAAGACAGAATTACTCATGGTCCAACAGATAGAGAGGGCAGAGGGCAGACAGAGAGTGGGTTGAGAGAGAAAGGATGAGAGACGTTCCCTGTGGTCGTGGCCTAATGCCCGGGGGTGGGGGTGGGGAGTGTGGAGGAGGCGGTGGGAAGGGTGGAGGTCCAGGCCAGACCGGACCACTCAGCCGTGGGAGTAGCGAGGTCAGTGTTTAGCTGGAGCTCAGCTCTCCATTGAGAAGGAAGAAGGTTAGAACTGTCAGAGATTTGTTAGAAAACTTGTACATGAGGTGGATGGTTTATTTTTATTTATGTGGAGGTGGCCTAGTTCTGCAGTGTAAGCAAAGATGGCAACTCAGTGTGTGCTTTGTGTCACAGTGTCCATCTGTTTCTGCACATGTTGAGGGTTACAAATGCTAATGGATAGTATAAACACAGATTACAATCATGTCTTCTACATCATTGCTTGAGCACCGTGCATGCACTTCCTTTTATAGTCCAGACATTCACGTGAA
Organism: Lates calcarifer; assembly: GCF_001640805.2. NCBI lineage: Eukaryota > Metazoa > Chordata > Actinopteri > Centropomidae > Lates > Lates calcarifer. Next base: position 14,177,068 of record NC_066856.1, on the reverse strand, counting down.
CTCGTTTCCCGTAAGGTAGAAAAACAGATGTTTCGTCATGAAGATGATGACGGCCAGTATGTGTCTGTCCACCTGACACTTAGTGAAATGAACAGTAAACAAACAAAGGTATAGCTTTTTAAAGCTATAGTTTTACATGTTGTGTCTGTACCTTAAATATAGATGTATCTTCATATTTAGCATTCAGATAGACTGATACGAATCTTTTCATCTGACTTTCAATAAAAGCAAAAGAAGTAAAATATGGTTATCTTTCAGTTTGCACAAGCAGTGATTTTTCTGGTGAAACTCACTGAATAGAGCCTAGGGTGCTATATTTTCTGGTGACTGAAAACTGCCCATAGGTGTAAATATGAGTGACTGTCCATCTGTAGACTGGCAAAAGTGTTTAGAGTGTCTGCTTCTGTCTAATGCATCCTGGGAAACGATCAGTCCCCATGACCCTGAATAATAATAAACTTTCTTTATATAGCACTTCTCTAAAAACAGAGTTAACAAAGTGCTTTACAGAGAGTGAGAAACAAAGCTCAGAACAAAAAAAAAACAAGAGATTAAACACAAGAGGAAGGATTGTGTAAAAGCGAGTGTATAAAAGTTTGTTCTAAGCAGCAAATTTAAAAAAAGACGCTGACTTTGTAAGCTTAATTTCTTCTGTCACGCTATTCCAAGATGTGGGATCTCTGACGAAGACTGAGTGATCACCTTCTTTTTTTATTCGAGGCTTAGAAACTGTGTGATGAGTTCCTCCTCAGGGTGTCAGTTTGCCTTGTGTCTGGCTGTGTTGGAGATATTAGATCTAAAGATGTAGTTACAGGCAACAGACATAGATGATCTTCACAAGTGTAGTATCACAAATTTGAGGGAACATTTTGGACTTTTTTTAAGGATAATGAGGACAGTGCTCTGTAGTTTTATTATTGTCAACAAATCAAAGCAAAACCAAAAGTTTGTCTCTAAATACCCAGCCTGTTCATTTCTACTGTCCATATAAATCTTTAAAAATGGGTCACGAATAGATACTTTAATTTTGTAGACCAGCTTGGCACTGTACTGTTTAGCAAACGTCACTCAAACACGAGAAAATACTGCATTTATTGACGACTGTTTTCATCTGTGAATGCACATTTAGTGTTTTTGTGTTTTACAGCAGCAAGTTTATGTGGGACTGACTGAAAATGAATCACATGGCCCCTCTATTTTATAACGAAGGAACCCAGTTCAACAGTGTGGCTCACTGATGTGTTTTTGATAGTTTTCAGACACCAGTGGGGCTGTGAACATCAGGTTTTGGCCACACAGACGATACTTGGCTTTTCATGGAATTCACTGACAATAAGAAAAAAACAATGAAAAACATAAGCCTCAGTTTTTGAACCTTGGCAGCTGCATTTTTGGCCCTGGCTTTACATTTGTAGATCATTCTGTAGCAAAAGGGACCAAAAACAAATGCGGAATAGGAACAGGCAGGTAATAAAATGACTGAATCTGTGCGGTATGAAAGCACCTGCTACAAAAATATTTAGGGGCTCGGGGGACGATAACTTGAGCTGACTTGTGCTGTATTGGAAACAAGATACTTTAACAATAAGGACCAGAATTACAGTAGTTCAAACTGTGATTTGCATAACTCACAGAGCATTATGTCATAATTAACCTCCTGCTGCTTACCGCGCTCGTTACATTTATGTAAATGGTTGCACCAGGGCTTCCCACTTCCCCTCTGTATCACCCGCCTCCTTCTGTCTCTTTCACCTCTATCTCTATATAACAGAGTCTCTTGATGTCTCCCACTGCAGCAGCTTTTCCATGGTACGTTGTTGCAGTTGGACCCTCTGTCTGCTCTGTCTGTACATTCAGGCTGGAGAAAAGGGTTTGGTGATGAAAGGCTGTCTTGACAGGGTGTGGTGAAGGCAGGAAACCCCTTCACTGCCTCCCTGATTGTGGGCATTTTTCCTTTTCATCATCCTCCAGATTATTTTTTCTGTACTTAATGGAGAGAAGGAGGTGACGTAAAGACCTCATAACTGACTCTGGTAACTATCTGATCTGGCAGAATTTTAATGCAGCATTTACCAGTGACATACAGTACTGTAGAGGTTTTGGTATGAAGTAGCTGCCACTGGAAATCTTGGAGAGGTGAAGTGTAACATTAAACCCTGCAGACCTATGTCTGAACTTTACGCAACACATGTCATAGTTTTCCAGCAGTAGTTATTTCTGGAGAGACATATGTAGTTTCTGGCAGCAAACCACAATAATGACGCCTCGGGTTAAATACTGTACTGATGTAAAAATGTGGACTCAAGAAAGACAGCTGCAAACCTCTACTATTGCTCTGTCAGCTATTCTCTGTGGCACTAGGCTGCCATCTAGGTGGCAAAAATAAATGAATGCAGGTACTTAAAGTACCACTAAAAAGGCAACAAAATCAGGCTGAAATGCCTGTATTTGGTCTCACAGTATTGTTTGTGACCATGATGAAGTATCTGCAACTTCCAGCCTTTGTCCCTGACATTTGATAATGAAGCCACTCATGGGGGCATTTATTTGACAAGCAAATCAAAGAAGAGTAAAAACCACATTCAGTATACAGGGCAAATTAAAGGTTTTTTGTAAAAGGCGCTTCAGCAGAGCCAGCCTTGCATTTACAGTGGCCTGATTCCAAGTTTCTTCAGCCTCCACACCCTCCCCCACCCCGCTGTGTTACAGCCAAAGCCTTAATTAATTTGGCACAGGTGTTGATGCACTACCCCCCTAGTGGACAAGGTCATTGCTTTCTGGCCACTATTAGAGGTGATCAAAGTCTTCCATTTGAATAATGTCCATAAAAAATACTATGTCACACATCATGTTAGGTTATGCATGAAGGATACAGCATGTTAACATTGCACTTGTCCTTTTTACACTGCTGATTTGAAGAGAAGTGCTGCTGATCACACTTTTTTTAGTGATTATCACTCATATTTTATTAGAGACTGGAGTTTGTAAGCCATGCATGCCATGACTTAAATGACTTAATGACTTAAATGATTCATCAAGTAACTGACTAATTGTTTCAGCTCTTTTTAAATGTGTAGGCCTTTTCCATAAACAGCACACCACGTCATAAACTTGTGTACTGTGCAACTATACCTGCTGTTTTTTTGTTTTAATCATAAGATGGATTCATTTAATTAACTCCTCCTCATGCCTTGAAAGCTTGCTCTTGTCTTCAGGTGTCTGCTGCCTCTGTGATTGATGGAGATCTTACGGGTAGTGATGGAGACCTGGGGGAGAATAGATAGTCTTTCTCTGCTGTGTTATTTGCATGGTCACAGTTGGTTTCTGTCTACCAGTCTGTAATGCTATAGTGTGCATGCTTACACTTAGGACAGCAAGAACGAATGTGGTTTTTTTAAATAAATAACGTCAGGTGTAGCTCGGAAGGTGCATCCAGAAAGAAATACAATGAACCCAAATTAAACAGGCAGTATTTTAGTCTACAGACATGTGCCCCTGCAGTGTTATTCATGGCATCAGCAGCAGCTGAGTGATGATTACTTCTCAAAGGTGGACAGGCTTTGACAGATTAACTGATAGATAGGATTTCCCTCTCACTGTAAGGTGCACAGCTCCCTGTTCCTAATGATGCCTCTCCATCACAGCAGACACATGTCAGCCTGTGAAATATTGGTAGTAAACTAAGAAGTTTCAACGCTGATGAAAGACAGTAGCAGGTTTATGTTGGGCTGAGTGTCTGTCAGAGCCGAGCAGGAGATATATAGATACTGATACTATCACTGATGAGCACAAAGCTTCACAACAAGATACACACCATCTGCTCAGGGTCGCTTGTGTCCAGAAGTGCTGTGTGTATTCACCAAAACATCGCTATAACCTGTAGACCTTACACTTAATGGTGCAGAAGATGGGAGAGATTAAAAGCGACCCACCAAAAAAGAAAATTACTTTACATAGTATATTACAGTTTAAAACAAATATTCATGCCCTTCATCTTTGATTGATTTTACACTAACAGTGCTGCACAACATTGCAGTATTGGTAGACCAGGGTTCAGTGGCATTTACAAATAGGCAACCTTTCAAATTCCTTATAAAATGTTTTTAGGTTTGTCTTTCAAAACCAACCAGCTCTGGCTCTGTCCAGTAAGAGAATCCACCTTTCAGCATCTCTAAAGCTCACGTTATATCTTCCTTGTTTAATCTGTACAAAAACCCAGAGTTTTTAGAAATGCTTGTTGGCAGATTATTATTTTTGAACACGCCCAAACTAGCTATTTCCTGCTATTTCTAATCTTTGTGCTAATCTTTGACAGAATACATATTTACTAAATGAATCCATTTTACTAACTTGAAAACAGTTGCAGCTACCAAACCCCAAATCTAATTGTAACTAATTTTAGTCACCTCTCTTACAATGCTTTCTTAATCAAACCCTGTGGATTACAAAGTCTAGTGTGATATGTAGTAATACTAGATTATTTATGTATGATTATTACTTAATTTCCCTGGAGGGAGTCATCCCAAGGGATCAATAAAGTCTGTCTAAGTCTATTTCCACAAGCGATACGCGCTTGGAGAATACAATGAGTATCAATTCTGATTTGTAGAGACTGAAAGTTGAGTTTGTCTTTATCTCCACACAGCTCTGTCTGACAGCAAAAATCATGTTGTCATTTTCCTGGTGACAAAACTGCAATCTCTGTGTGGCTCCTCGGACAGAGCGCCAACACTGATAGAGTGTGTTTTGCTGCAGATGAGACAAGCTGCTCTTTTCTTTATGAAACAAGATTTAGGCTCTTCAGCATCAGAGTCAGGCTGCAATAAAAGAGGGTGACAATATGTGGTATGGTGGAAAATGGACCACGGCTAAGTGCTTACAATGTAGACCAGATATAAATGAAAAACAATGGCGAATACAGTCTTTGATATCAACTTTGTGCCTCATAAATAGGAGCAGAATGTTACTGCAGTATGTGGCAGTAATATCCAACCATATGTGAATAATGCATGTGCTAATATTACCAAATGTTTCTCCAAATTGTACCTTCCAGTCAAATTATGCAAATGTTATTAAATTAGGCTTCATGTTGGAAACAATCCAGCTGAACTGATGTAGCTTGGTTTGATTGAAATCTGTGATGTGTGTTTATTGCTCTGCATCTTTATGAACTCCTAACATTAATCCCTAATGTAATAACGTCATCGTTCATACATGTTTGAAATTGTTTAATTAATTGCAAGTGTTGCAAGAAAACCATTTCAAAGCCAAAGGGCATTGTTAACTCATTGTAATTCAGCGCTCAACTGCCCTTGTTGGCAGATGAAATGCAAAAACACGCCCACAGACATGCTGTGTGTATGAATATTACCTCTGCAACTCTCCACCACATGTGCATCTGTCATTGAGCACTGAGACATGGAGAGAATATGCGCATTTCTGGCTGACACAGCAGTTCCCGCCGCAGCGGTGAGGCTGCATCTCAGTCTGGACTCAATCACCTGAAAACAGCGGGGGAAGGCTGAGAGCGGTGAAGAGGTGTGTGACGGGGAGGAAGAGACAAACAATCACGGCAGCCCCCTGCGATCACACTCTGGCATGACCGGACTGTGTGAGCGACTTCCCTCTGCACCACAGGCAGAGTTGTACTGCTGCTCCACTCTCTGCACGAGACACACACACTCTGTGTGACATGACAGCACAGTGCAGTCTCTTCTCTTCAGCAACCAGTAGCTGTCTCAGCCTCTGTCCTAACCACTCACACAGAGAGAAAGTACGAAGGTTAATGCAATGCAAATGAGGAGTGAATCACGGCACGGCAAGAAATAAAGGAAAAGAGAGAGGAAGGAGTAAAATCTGAGAGAAAAGAGGGAGGCACAAAGTCATGAAGAAAGTCAGAGTGTGTGTATCAAGCTTTTAAAGCAGACTGAACCTTGGATTAAAGGAGAGAGAAGAGGTGGGGAGTATAGAGGCGGTGCCTTCCATTAGGAAGCAAGGGACAGCGGTCAATAAAGGACACTCAGAGCTCCACCTCCTCCCCACGCTGAGAAGGAACTTGTGATGATGAGTGCGTCTAAATCCACCAGCAGCTGAACCAGTGTGCCAGCCTGCAACTGTACGTCTCTGCCACAACACAGCAGCACTGCAGAGGATTTGGCAGCCCGGAGGATCAGTCGGAGTGGTTACAGTTACAGATTTTGGGTTGGGGTAAACAGCCAGCTCAGACCTGCACCTTGCTGTCAGCTTGTGGACACTCTGTTGCAACAGTCTGGAGATGGGTAGAAGATGAGGAGGAGGAGGGGATATCAGAATCTGACTTTTTAAATTCTGAGAGTTTCTGAGTCCCCGGGTTGGGTGGACTGAAGTAGGGGGCTGGTGGGAGGGAGGGAAACGCCAGTCCTCTGCTCTCTCCGCTCACTCGTCCCAATCGAGGGGTCTCCTGTGTCCTCGTCCTCACCTCTGCGTTTTTCTGGTGGTCCACACCGCCTGTGGGCCAAGTGTGCAGGCATGGACCGAGGCTGAGCGGATGCTGCTGCCTGACAGGGAGTCTGTGAGACGGCCGTGCCGCTCCTCCCCGCCCTGGTCCCCTTCATGCCGTGCTGTGGGCTGGGCCATCGCCGGAGAGCACAGCTTCCATATGTGAGTTTGCTGATTTATCATGGGGGTCAGAGGACAAGAGGTTGTGTGTGTGTGAGAGAGATTAGGAGAAGCTGATGAAGCCAACAGCCGCCAGCATGTGTAGGACTAATGTGCTTAATGTGCTTGATGATGATTGTTTCATGATGGGTTATGCTGTATGAATTATTCAGAGCTGATTTCTGCAGGTGTTTGCAAAACTTAACTGGAAATATAATGTTGCTTCAAAGCACTAGACTCAACATCGTGGACACCTGCCAGTGTTGATCACTGTTCCCTGTTAGATCACTACCATGAACCAGTCCTTAGTGCTGCAGGATTTAGCTGAAATATTTCACTTGCACTGGTCTGACATTTTCCTGCAGAGCTCTGTTCTCACCATGCATGAAGACACAATAAATCTTTTATTTCATATTTATTCCAGGGTTTGGACACAGAGCTGAGGTTGTAATGTTTTTGAACACTGTGGGCTCACACTGCAGGCACACGCTCGGTTGACAGCTTGGCTTTATTGGGCTTTGCTGGTTTATTTCATGTCTCCTTTTGTGCTAGTGCCTGTCAGAAGCTGTGCATCATTAGAATAAGTCGGCTGTGGGTGTTTAGTTTAATGAAATGCAGTGAAAGGGAAATGTGGTTGTTTATCTGCTAACAGGTATGAATCCTGAGGTGGCAAATTTGATGATGTGTGCATTTTTTTCTCCATATTGTCCTTTACGTTCTCAGTTCTGTCATTCAGCTGGTTGGTTTCTATAGACTCTCTTGTGAATAGCTGAATTGTAGAGTGATTTTCTGCTGTCAAGACTCACGATTGTTCTCCAGTAGAGCAATGCAAAAATGAAGGCTGTTTTTTTTCCCTCGTCCACACAGTCCTCCAGTACTGCAGATAAAGATGATCCTCTTTAATTGAGTTTTGCCACTAGATGGCCACGTAGCACTTTTACTCTCACTCACACACAAACACACATACACTCACATAAATGCATAAACACACCATTTCCATGCAGAGAGAAAATGCTTTAACAGCCTCAAGGCTCAGAAATAAAGTTTTCATGAGGTGTAATTTTTTTATTTCGCTCTCTGAAGTGAGTTATGAAGTCATCCCAAGATCCCAGAGAGAAGCTCGTTGGTCGCTTGGACAAAATGTTCTGAGCTCAGTGAGCCACAGCAGCCCGAGATTGACTATAAGCAATATGTCAGTATGGAAAGGTCTGTCTATGTAATAGTGTGAGGGCATCCTCATCTTGTGTGACATTATTACTGTCTTAATACTGTTCAAATTTTAATGGCAAATTTGCAGTCACTGCTGTGCAGAGTTCCTGTGTACTGCAGCTCAAGTTGAAACAGTTAGTGAGCTGTTAATGTAGGATTAATCTGCAACTTTTCTAATAGTCAGTTAATCATTTTTCAGTCATTTTTCAAGCAAATTATGTCAAATATTTGCTGATTCCAGCTTCTCAGTTATTAGGATTTGTTGCTTGGTTATATCTGATGTGATAGTAAACTGAAAATCTTTGTTGTGCAGACAGAACAAGATGTTTGAAAGAGATATTTTGGACTTCAGGGAATTGTCTGGCATTTTATAAACAATAAGTAAAGAATGAATAGTGAAATGAATCAGCATATTTAAGCTCTAAATGCAGCCTTGATTTCCATCATGATATGTTGTTGTGTCATGCCAAATAAAGTGTTTGGATCTTCCAAAAGCTGTAGACTATTAAGCTGGTTCCCTTACGAAACAAAAACAGAAGCTACATTGGCTCAGTGAACATCAGTCGACCTGAAGGTTAGGTTAACCCTGTGCCACCTGCATAAGTGCTCTCACACAGACCAGAACAAATGATGCATTAAGGCAGCTCTCTTCATTTTGGATCAAGTCAAACACTTCCAGATTTATCACCATGAAATTAACCTTTGTGGAAATACACAAGTTGTGATATTCAACTTCAACACATGGTGGGCAACTGAAATAATGCATTAGATTAGTAGTAACTGAACCCATAAAACCCATAAAAAGGAATGAGAAAAGAAAGCTTGAGAAGTTAAAATGCTGCCAGCTCTCTTACCTTGGCACACCTGGCCAGTCGTAGCGGGAAGCTAGTGTGCTTGTCTGTTTCAGGAACTAACTACTGATGTCAGGATGGTGTGGGATGAGGATTTCAGATGCTAATTGACCATCTGAACCTTGATTAAATCAAACTGACACCTTTGTATATTTATATATATTTTCTTTGTCACCGACCACCTGGTAAAGACATCATGATTACTCCTTAACTGCCAGCTTTAGGAGTTAATTAAGATCACCTAAAAGCCCCATTAAAGAACTGCCAGGCACTCACTGGATTATGTAATACTGAGGGCTGCAAGTAATACACCAGTTGTGTCCTCCAAAATCAGCCAAAAGAAGGCTGCTCTTCTTTGGAGAAGCCTTTGAAATGGGACCAAGACTTGTGAGCCCATTATGACGTATTCTGTCTAGAAATGTGGACTTCGAAGTATCCAGCCTCTGAACTGGGACAAAAACTTTATCCCAGATATTGTAGAGAAGGAAAAATTGCTAGTGGTCCGGCACAGACTACTGTAGTTTGGTTACACAATCTGGTTTTGTGTGACACGCGCTGCAGTAGGCTGGATCAACACTGACTGTACAACTGAGTAAGCTTTAATTTAACTGATGAGTGGATTAGTGTAGAACCAGCTGTTGATACTCCACACCGGACTGTCTAAGCCCCATGTGTAAGGTGTTTGCATGAAAACAAACCATTCAGTGAGAAGGGAGTATCACTGGCAACATGTGTTTGTGTTTAATGAGCATGCACATGTTGAAATTAGTATAATGAGTACAGTTAAAACCAGAGCTCTTGGCTGGCAGAGGACAGTCCAGTATCTTTACCCGGTACTGACCTTGAGAGGACCCCAGCTGCCGTGACACGCCACTCTTTCTATGACACTCCTCTCACATGTTTCCAATATGGAGCACCAAACCGCCGTTTTACGTCTGAAATGGGGCGGAACACAATTCCGCTCAGGATGGAATGTGGAGCACGGAGACCCGGCCGGATGGGACTCCGTCTGACAGACTGAGTAGCCAGTCCCAGACACTCCTCACGGAAACTCAGCTAATTGAAGACAGCAGGCCCCACTCCATTCCCCCCTTTGTTTTCTAGGCTTTCCTGCTTGCCATGATGGAGCAGCAGCAGCAGCCAGGACTGTCTGTGAGCTCAGAGAAGTCAGTTAAGTAACATGTCAGAGAGCCAATGAAATACACAGAGATTTTATTAAAGGTTTTTACAGTATAAAAGTACTGGTAGGTATTCCTCTTTGAGGAATGTGGCAATGTAGACAGTGCAAGACTCTACAGTTTCTATAATCAGTGATATTTTGCAGGAGGCTTCTAATTATGTGGTTTTATGATCTGCTAATTTTCAGTGACATTTAAAGCATTTAGCCCCACACATTCCCTGAATATCCAAGTATATTTTTTGCTGCAGTAAATCAAGTTTACAGTCATGCTAGCAGCTCTATGAGGCTGCAGTTGAAGTGCCGCTTTGAGCTAGCTTTGTAAAAAGGTGTAATGTTTTCCATTTTCGCCATCTTAGTTGTAGTAGTGTGTTATAGAAAATGCAGTTGACACTGGTGGAAGTGTCAGGGGATCATCAAAGTTATTGCAGTAATTTCATGGCAATGCATTCAACAGTTATTAAGACATCTTAACCACAGATGTTAACCTCATGGTGGTGCTACAGGAAAAGTCAAGAGATCACTGATACCAGTAGGATTCATCCTTTTGGGACAATGAATATTTGTACCAATTATTATACCAATCCATTCAGGAGAAGTTGAGATATTTCCTGTGGTGCTGAAGTAACCGCATAAAGAATGACAAATGGCAACTATTGGAGTATCACACAGAAGACAGTAATTTTCCCAGAAAATACTGAGCTTTGTGTGCGAGTGGTGAGCTCATCTCCCATGACAAAAGTGTGACCTGGAATTCTCAGTTTTCCAGGCTTTGGGATGTACGCCCAGGGAGGAGTGTCGGGCCAGCTCAGAGCAGACTGGAGCAGGGTTTCCTTGGCAGCATTCATGCGTTCTTTCACATTTCCAGAGAATATGGAAATGTCCGGAAACCAAGCAGCTAATTGGCCACAGAGGCCCTTAGGAATGTCTTGGATTTAGGTGGATTTTTACTGCTTTTACATAATCTATCACCTCACTGTGAGACTGGAAAGTGTGATATATATCTGTGGAGGGCTATGTAGAGTATAGCTCCACTCCAGCCTGGAAACACTGATGTCAGTGACACTGTGTGCACTGACCCTGATTCAGTTACAACTGGGCTGCCACAGTCTGAGTTTTAAAACTCTCACTCGTCTGGAAATGGTGACGTCATGGGGAGAAAGATGCAGCTCACCCCCTACAAAATATACAGTATTTATGTGGAGTGTGATGGATGAGGGTGTTTCATTATGTAATGTCACACCATGATAAATCACTGTATCACTATGGGTTGGCTTTCTGCTTATTTGCCTGTTTGAAAATGCCTTATTGAGATGCATACCACATAACTGCACGGCTCTCCTCTCTCCCCCCTTATATCCTGTTTGTATATACTATCAGCTGTCCAGTAAAGCCAAAATGCAAAGAAGGAAAAAAAACTTTATTGAATTGATGTAGTCTTCTGTGGTTACTGCTCTTAAGGAATTCTTAAAATGAGAAAGGAGAAAAATAAATAATTAAATGATGAAACTGAATTGAAAGGATGACACTCCAAGTAAGGAGGAATGTCTTGTACGCTGTATATTGACTGAATGTTCCTCTAAGATTTTCCAAAACTTGAGTTTACTCGTATTTATTATAAGATAAATGTGCAGCTGCTGTATAGACAATGTCAATAAATATATGTTGTGAAATATCTTTAAGAGTCCGCCAATTTACAACCTGCTGCCTGAGATCCACATGAAGTCATTTGCTCCCTCGGATGAATGTTAATTTTAGCTTCATCTCTCTCCTCCAGCACGTCAGTCATTGGCTGCTTCTCTGCTATCAGTGGAAAGCAGCTGCTTTGAGGACTAGAGTGCCGTCATTCGTTTTTGTGAGGCTCATTGTTTCTGGTAGAATCTATTCAGTAATTCCATTTATTATCATTGTTACGTTATACTACAACACTTGGCTTTAGAAAGATATTTGTCTGTAGTGTCCTCTGCTGTTGGTGAAGCTGTGGTTATTCATTTGCTGGATATGAGACATAAGTTTTAGTTTAAGGCTCACTTTAGCTCAATTTGATACCACAACTTCTCATGCATAGTTTCACTTACCCTCATCTTTGTTTTCTGCGGACTGACTACACTCTGTGTCACTTCATTCCCATAACAACCTACAGAAGGTATAAAATCTCCAGAAAAATGGACAATCATGTTGTCATTAGGGAGATGAAGGAGCTGTGTGCTCAGCTCACACCCATTAAACTGGCACCTCAGATATCCAGGGCACCCAGGCCAAACCGAGCATCACTTAAAACAGGAGCAGATGTTCTTTGAGGCCAATTAACAGCAGAGAGATGCAGACAACCTTGTGCACCAGAGGGGGGCTGCCAGCCCATATGGATACTAGAGACAATTAATTAGAGCAACAGACGTTAAAAATGGATCAGGAGCTGTATGAAGTTTTGGTTTAAAACCTGAACTCCTGGACCTGCACATTGGGTTGTAATTGTTGGCGTCACTGATTGAAATGGGTTATACACATTTATCTAATCAGACCGCACAAGACATCTCTTTCCTGCAAACTGTCGGTCTAAAGAACTTGCTCTATTGGTCTGGTTGTTAATATGCAATCTGTTGTCTTTTCTGCTGCTTATCAAGAGATCTGCAGCTGCTCTGAGGCTCAATTCCACTTTAGTGCAGCCACTTAAATCAGCAAGGATCGCTTCAGAACTCTTCAGTGATCTTTTTAAGAGTAATCCGGATTGACTTGGGCAAACAGACACTGAGAAGTGTGGAGCTGAGGGAGAGGAGTTGTTGGTGTCAGAGAATGAACGATAAGACAAAATGAGTTAGGCTGCAGAAGCTGAACGAGAGGGGAGAAGGTCAGCACAACATTTAGAGGATAAATTGTTGCCAGAGAGTAGATTTAATTTTGGGTCAGAGAGCAAAGCCACCGCTGATTGACAAAAGATGAAAAAGAGAGAGAGTTTTATTTTCACGGAGCGTCGCCTTACTCTGTCTGTCACCATACTCGTCTCTTAGCAAAGAGGTGCCATGACAACAGGTACCAGCCGGGCAAGAAGACGTACCCCAGAGAGAGATGGAGGGAGGGGAGAGTAGAGGAAAAAGAATGAGATTAAGTATGTGTAGAGGAAGTGATCAGAGATAAAACAGAATCAGGGTGTAATGAGTGGAGGAGGCACCTTCAGTAGATGAAGATAAGGTGACGTACTTTAAGTTTTCCTCTGCTGCTCCCTGTTTTTTTTTTTCTTTTCTTTCCTGGAAGTGTCAGTGACCTGCCAGTCAGAGGAGAGCCCTGTCCTCTCCTCCAGAGACTCAGCATATTCATCCTAATGCTTCTATAAGCTCACCCTCGGGAGCCGGCCACAAAGATCTGCTCCGCGATTGGGCACGCGCTGTGGCTCAGCAGGGCGGGGTTAAACCTGCTGGGATGTTTCATATTCATACTCGGCGTGAATACATAATCAGTCCATCAGGTCAGTGTGTGTTGTCAGGAGGAAGAGACTCAGAGTTTGGTGGATAACTTTTGCATGATCTTGGCGCTTTTGCAACGTGAAGGAGCCTGAAAACTCTGCCATCGTCTCTCCTCTGTGTTGGAGCGGTGGTCTGATCCTCCTGACAGATGCTGGATTCAGTCAGAGCAGGCAATTTGGGCTTGCAGGTTTGCAGGGCAGACGATGACCTATGGCTGAGTGTGACGTGCCCCCGGCCATCACCCCTGATCCCACTCAGACCTGCCCACGCAACAGGCTGTGGGGCTGAAACCTGCTGAGGAGGGGGGCTCCTCTCACCACGTTCCCGGCCTGCGCTTGTTGCCATGATCAAACAAACCAAGAATAAAAATGTCTCATGGGTAAGTGAGGTGTGTTGGTGGAGTGTGAGTTTTCTCCTCTACTCTTGAACTACTTACTGCTGCATGTGTGTTTTTTACTTTCTGTTCTGGGCTCTCTTCAAAAAAACAACCGGACCCTAGTGATGCCATGGAACATTTTTGCATCACTATTGATAAGATTTTCTAGTTTAACAGATTATGTAGAGACTATTACTGTATATTTTCATTGGTTTTTTGATGCTCCTGTGCCCAGTGGTTATTCCAAAGAGAGGCTTAGAGATTTAGGTATTATATAACTACAAGCTACTACATGCCCACTTTATGAAATCTGGTTATCAGTCTGCCAACTCTGTGACAAGAACATCACTGATGCGATTAATTGAAATTATAGAGGAAAGAAACTTAATGCTGGATCTCTTAAGAAAATGAAGAGCTGTTACAATAGTAATAATAATAACAGTAGGTATAACAGTAACAGTATTTTCTGTCCCAGGTTTTTTAACGTGTGTGAGTTTGATATCTGATTCTTTGCCAGTGCAGATGGATCAGGGGAGATTAGAGTGAGAGTGGCTTTGCGAGGATGAAATCAGCTACTTGGGGAAAAGGGGGGTGGGGCAGGGAGGAGAGGATGTGATGGAGTTATAATTTACTACTGGATCCACTTTCTGTCTTTCTGTGGCGTTCAAAGCATTTTTTTCTCGCTGATTTTTGCAGTCACATGACCTCCAGCCTGTATGTCAAGTTACTGTATGTCAGCTGCAAGTGATGCCCGTCATGGTGTGATGAACCTGCGGCTAAATTCTCCTCCATATACACCATATGTGGTGCTCTCCTAAACAAGAATTCATGTTCGACACTGATAGCTTTGCATTTTTGTCCAGTATATGGTACGTGTGCACGTGTGCATAAATAGAGATGTACTTATGTGTTTTCCTCTGGAGGGAAACGCTGCTCCACTTTCCCTCGACCCACCCATATGGCACATATGTCATGCTGCTGCTCTCTGCAGCCCAGCTCTGTGTCCTCACAATGAACCTGATCATTCCTGCACAGACAGAGCTGCAAAGTTGAGTACCTTATAGTACCTCAGTGCTGGCACAATGCTGCCTCTCAGTCTTATTTGATGTAGCAGACTGGAATCAGCAGAGTCTCAGCGGTTTAGCCAGTTGTTACTATGATATGTTCTGATTTGCTGTTCTCTTTATTAGTATTATTATTGGACTTCATTTAGTTTTCTTTAATAATTGGAATAGAACAAGGTAACTATACTAGTCAGAAAAAAAATAAGAATAATATATTAAAAACAAGACAGAAGCAAAATATTGAATATTTAAGATTCTCAGATATTCAGAAAGCATGATCAATGTTGTAATGACCAGTTGACCAAAGGATATAAACATTGAAATAAATGCTAAATCGTCTGGGTTTACAATATTGCCTTCTAATTTCTCATTTTATATTGCACTCTTATAACAGCACTGTTTAAACTGATTCATTGTGGTATGAAAGCGGTAGGATGCATATGGATTATGGACTAGTCATTTCCACACCCACATACAGCAAGCAGCATGCAGGCAGTCAGGTAGTTAATTATGCTTGGCTGTAGTGTTTGCAGTGTGTTCAAGGTAAACTTCTGTGAGAAAATGTGAAGCCACATGAGGCTACACAAAGTGTTTGATCACTTAGCCTTAGCCTGCGCCTACTCTTTAAGGTAGTTTTGGTCTCTCAGGGCCCTAGATGAGAAACACACTGATGATTTTGTTAACTGAGCTCTACTAGATGTGTCTCTTGAAGAGGAAAGACCACAGGTAAAACAAAATTAGTCCACTGGGAGCATGGTCAGCAAATTTAAGGGCAATATGCTCATGAAATACTGTGTTTAAAGTTGACCTTAGAGTGACAGTCGAGAAAAACTCATGAAGTGTCCTTTTATTATTTCAAATGCATATTTTGGACTGATGATGGTGCAGAGGGAGAGGTCAGGGGGTCATCAAAACCTTAAGGATTCATCCTCAGGCTTGACTGTGTTTCTCCATCCATGCTCACTTCCCTTTTAATTGTCAACATGATCACTAGACCTATGTTTGCATTAGTTTCTTACGCTGCTGGTTTCTTCTGCAGAAACTGTAGACTTTTCAGACGTGATGCGCTGGTCCCAGGTATCTCCTCATCTATCCAATAAGCCTAATGACTTTCAGGGTCACATTCATAATCACAGAGGGTGGGCAGTGCCAGGCGGATTAGGACTCCAGATGGTGCTGTTACTGCCTGACTGTCTGTCTGGCTACGGATGTACAGCTGCACGAGGTCACATGTTTTACTACAGCGGTCAGCTCTGTCACTGCAGCCCAGCAGCGCAGCAACACATCCACTTTTCAGTAACACTAAAGCTTCCCGCTATCAACCAGAGCAAGCATTTGTTGATTGTCTCTGGAGTTTTAAGGTATATGTGTGTGTGTGTGTGTGTGTGTGTGTGGTGTTCATTCCAGTCTGCCTTGTATAACGTCACACAGTTGTTTGACCATGCAACAGATGTCACACTATCAAATTAAAGCTTAATGCCTGACCAGCTGAAGAAAAACACTTCAGAGCTAACCATGACACCGTACAGCTTTAACACCCGACTGTATGTGTGTCTGTGTGTGTGTGTGTGTGTGTGTGTGTGTTTGCTCGTGCCCATGTCAGTGTGTGTGTGATCTGCCCAAGAGAGACTCTTCAGCCAGCTTCACTCCACATGAGGCATGACACTTGCTGTTGGAAGGGCTCTTGAGGATGACCACATCTCACTTCCTCTCCTCCAGATATCACCTCGGCAGTGACACCGGTTGTGTTTGAGAGCAACTTGCCAGGCAGCGCAGCAGTCAGTGTTATCCCTTTTTAACTGAGGCAGAGAGGTTGGCTTTTTTTATGCCAGGCGTCAGCTGCTTGCACCCCTGGGTCATGGTACTCTGAACAAAAACCAGGGGATTTGCATAATTCATTACAGTCGCTGTGGAACGGAGAGAGGCGACACAGGTGTCCCGGGCATTGTGGGAGAACGAGCATGTCTAAGAAGCCAAAGGTAAAAAAAAAAGAAAAAGAAAAAAAACAAACAAAACAACACACAGCCTGTTCTTGTTTCTGTGTAAATCAGCAGCTTACTTCTCTATCCAGAGCTTGTACTATTAGTTGTAGTGATGGCTTGTTTCCTTGTTACAGCTCAGGCTGCTTTTGCTGTGCTTGTGAATCGCTTGCTGTGTGCAGTGTTGTTCGTGATGACATCAAGAGTGTCACAACCTATTGTATATCCTGTCTGCGAGCTCTGTTAACATAGGCCTATACCATCTGAATTGCACCTCGTTAAAGTAGAGCTTAGTTTTTAATCATGGATTGTTGCCGGTCTGTGTGTCTGCGTTTTAGTCTTGTGGAGAGGCATTGATGCTCACGAGGCTAGGTGAAAGTCAATCTGCAGGGTCATCTTACTCTTTCCATGTGTAGATAACTGTAACGGGTCTACTGAAAGAGCGTGCTCATGCAGCTAAATCCTATCTCTGAAAACCGTTTCTAAATCATTCGGAGCAGAGTGATTTAATCTGAGTCATTTTACACAATGTAGGGCAGTGTTTCTTTTTGACCTCTGATCCCTTGAAATTTTTAATAATGTCTTCTCATGACTAGTTAAACAAAGGGGATTCTTTTGTTTTCATTGTTTTATTTGAAGAGGTTTTGGAAACATTAAAGGTGCCCTGTGAAATTTTCTTTAAAAAAGTTATGTTCATATTCAGTGTTATTCATCTTAATGTAGCGTGTGTCTGTGATGCCTGGCAAATGTGTTGAGTGCATTTTCTTCCTTTTAAAATACAGTTTTTGAACATTTTACGTCAGAGCTGCTTTATAGACTAGTAGATAAATTGAGAAAATACTCAATAGATAATGCAAATAATCAGTCAATGCAGTTGAATTTGACATCCATGTTTAATACCCAGTTGTTTCCTTTTGTCTTTGCCGCTGGTTTACTATGTCTACTGGAGCGTTACTGGTTAAAAACTCCTCAGGGGGCCTATAAGAGATCAGATTATTCAGTCATTTGCAGAAACAAAAAAAAAACAAAAAACTAAAAACAAAGAGTGCTTCCCTCTCCTGTTAATCAGCTTAGGACCTCTGAGATTTATCCTGCAACCACTACAGCTGAGTGCAGTCTCTCTATCCATATTGCCTTAGTACTACAGCATCTTCCAAAGTACAAAGAACAGCTTTTGACAGCTTCTGCTTGTGCTTCACATCAGTCATTTCTTCTCTAAATCCTGGACTGGTTGAAAGGCTGAAGCAGATTTAAATCTCCTTACTTAGAGAAGCAATCATTACCAAGTGAGTCGGGGGATCAAGTGGACACAAGCAATTGCCCCCGTGGGTGTTACTGTGTGCACGGTGGATTGTTCCCTCCCTCCTGTAGAGATATACAGTATCCAGAGGAGCATGTAGTGACACAGCAGATTACTCTCTCTCACAGAAACTGCTCAAACAGTTTGACTGTATCCAAATTAGAAGCTCATCAGCGATGTCAGAGTAGCACACAAAAGTGGGTCTGTTAGTCCAGAAGTGTACAGGAAGGGGCAGAATGTGTGACAGAAAGTTTAATGCATCATGATGTGTTCAGAGGCATGGGTCTAAAAAGGGAATGATTAGTATGTTAGTCTGTCTGCAGACATACAATAGAAGATGGCCAGGACTTAACAATCTGGGGATTGATTACTATGTGTTTCCATTATTTAGAGAAGGTATTAGTTTGACTAACAGAAATCAATTTTAAGGACTTTCGGGCTGAAACAATTAGCTGTTTTTTGTGTTTGTTTTTTTTTAACACATTTTGAACGACTAGTGCACCAGCAGCAGCTCCTTTGAGCTTCTCCATTTTTATATAAATTTTCTATTGCTGGAAGATACTGTAATTAAAAAAGAGTATTGTAAAATTTTAGGATTAAATCTGTAAAGACAGACTCACAGATAATAATCATCGTTCTTTTCCTTCAGCTGTACTGAGCCCTTTAGTATATTTCAGCTCATTGTTTTTGTTTTATGACTGCGTCTGTACTTGACTGTCATGATTCAGACTCAGTGCTCTCCTCAGCATCATTTCCAGTTTCAACAAGCAGCTGTTTTCATAGACAAAGCTCCAAAAACTCACTGTACCCTGCTCAGCACCAAGCAGTAGACTGACAAAGTTAGGGACAAGAGTTTAATATTTCCCTCAGGATTTAGTGAAGCAAAGAAGAGACTGAATATTGTGTTTTCATTCAGCAGGCAGACATATACAGCTTGTCAAGTGAACAAAAAATGAGTTATTGTAGGTTAATTTTAAGGGTAAGTCAGGGAATTAATGTACATCAATGCAGTGGCAAAAACAAGCTTGTGTGTTTGTAAACAGACTTGGCCAGTGTAACCTAAACCCCCATCACTAAATTACCAGATATCAGGCCGTACATTTAACTAATTAAAAATGACTGGGCCCTAACTCTGTGCCAAAACCACTCATGTGATGTGAGTGAGTGTTTGATGACGTGTGTCTGTATCTCTTGATCTACCTGTCATCCATCATGTCTTCATGTCACCAAAGGGCTGGAGGACTTACTGTCTTCTGTACTTGTGATGGTGTGTTTGCATATACAGTTTGTGTGTGTGTGTGCGCGTGTGTCGCCCTCTGCCTGTGTTCGCCTGACCTATGCATAACTGTATTGGTCACAATGGTCCATGGTTTTTCCTGTGACTCCATGTGGGACAGCCGATGTGTTGATGTGCTCAGTGAGCGTGAAGTGACTGAGTTAGCACCACACACTGCACTGCAGCCGCCAAACGTTGCACACTGTTGTACATGTCAGCGCTTCAGAAGTCACACTCGCTGTCCAGCAACTCTGAGCTCATGATCTTCATTCCCTTGGGCATGCTTGAGAGGCTTCCTCTGTCTCCACGGACTAAACACATCTTGGGGAGGGTAAGCTTCAGTCGGCTCGTTTCTTCAGCTTGAAATTCATTGTTCTGATTCCACATTAATAGACTCAGGCTTTAGACCTCAGATTTTTTCCTCTGTCATCAGTTATACAGAGAAGTTTTAGCCTCATTTGTATCATATGTGCACAGGTTCATTGCTATTCTCAGGTCTGGCACACATGCTAGCAGGATGCCCTTTGGTGGAATGAGGGAAACAGCAGTCGAACTCTCGAGTTGCTCAGAGAGGCAGCAGGACACAGAGCAGCTGGGGCTCCTATCTCTCTCTCTCTTCCTCTGCCTCTATCTCTTTTTCTTCCTCAGCCTCTCCCTCGTTTTCCCTCTCTCCCTTCTCCCTTTGTCTGTAATTAGGGATGGTCCCTGGGCTCAAGTGGCCTGGCATGTGTTGTAGCTAGGTAACCTCAGTCAGATGCTGGCTGCCGGCTCTGGGGGTTTCATTAGATGTGAATCACAGTCACATCGGGACCAGCGTGGATTCTCCAGTATGATCTGGATACCATACATCAGGATCAGTGCAGTCATGCCTTAGATTCAGTCTGTACATTTACTGCATTTCAGCAGAGCTGGGTATCATTTTGGGATGTTTTTGTCACCAGTGCCGTATTTATAATATAAACCTGTTTTCTTCCTTTTTTCGAGTTTCGATACAGGAGCTATACAATTCAGGCATTTCACTTCCAGAGTGATTTAAACTGTGAGAGTAGATGATCTTTTGTCTTCAAGGATTATAAAAGGATCCTCTGAATACAATGTAGTATTTGCTAAACAGAACATTATGCTGCCTTTTTTAAGTTGCTGTAGAAGTAGGGTAAAAAAAAGAAGCCTATATTTAATGTCAGACTTCTGGGAGGGATTTTTTCTTGCAGGGAAACTGAAAGATTTATCCACTAGCACTTGAAGTCCTCTTTGGAGCGTTTCATTTGTGTAATAGCATTCTTGGCAAAGCAAAACCGCTTTTGGAGGAGCCTTTCTGACGGATCCTCGATGATCTAATTGTGGTGTATTTTAGCCCATTAGTGATCTTTTTAGATTTACAAAATGTCCATAACACCATTTGTATGAATCATGGCCTGTTAGAATAGCATATTTGACAGAAAACAAAACACTGTTGATGTCGTTGGATATTGTTTCTGTCATTGGCGAGATGCTTTGGGTCAAAATCAATCAATTATCATTAGTATCTGTTGTCGTTTTGTCCTCTGTTATGATGTCTTCAGTGTTATGATGTTGTATTGATGTAATGCAGATTAACTCATGATCCCGAGACTTTTATCACTGGAAAGTGTGTTTGGCAGAGTTGAGAGGTTTTGTTTTGGGCTGTTTACTTTAATGTGAGTGGTGGCCACTGTGGAGTCACACTAGCGTGAAACTGTTGGACACCTGTGTCCACTCCTGTTATGGAGTTACACCAACACAGTTGCTCTCTTTTTCTGTATTACACTTAACATCTTTGGGTTTTGGACTGTTAATTGGAAAAAACAAGCACTTTGAAGATGTAACTTTGGGTTCTGGTTCTGGTAACATTTTTTAGTATTTTCAGTATCAGACATTTTATTGACCAAATGATTAATGAAGTAATCACAGAAATAACTGGCAGATTAAATTGTAATGGAAGTCACTGTTAGTTGCAGCCCTCACAAAAGCACTGGTTAAATGTAGTGGTGCACATTTAATGAATAATAGATTAACATTCATTACCAACAGAAACTGAAGTAACACAAGATGAACTGTACATTAAGCTTAAACTTTGGGCTTTAGCAACTGATTTTATTTATAGGATTTCTGTCGTCTGCATTAAAATTATTAATCCATGATATTTACTGCTGTTTTGTAGATAACTGTTAAATTAAGATAAAAAGGCAGCACCAGGAACACTATGTTTACTGAATTTTGCAGAGCTGCTGAAATCCCTGATACAGCTGATTTCACTACTTTAAACAACCCTATCTGGTGATCAATATACACTCTTTTGCCTTTTTTTTAAAGTCCACCCAGCTGAAACTATTATAGTCAACAGTCCTATAAGAGCTCTTACTTCCATGAAGATTACAATGTTCAGTTTTGTTGATTTGATTTTATAGTCATTTTGGAGGCTGCAGTCTGTGGTGCTGTTGAATGAATGTTTCTAGGTTTCTCATTATAACCTTCATGGAGGTAGGATTTATTGCAGGGCCTTTGTGTAAGAAAAATGTAAGAGCAGCAGATTCAGAGTTCAGTCTACCGTCACTCCCTTCACGCTGTACAAGGTGACTCCTCTGTATCTACATAACGATGGGAAACAACTGTTGGCAGTGTCATGTTTTTTTTTTTTTTAATGTGAAACACATTGGGATGTGGTATTGATTCTCCCTTGTGGTCCAATTACTGTATGCTGGTTTTGTAAGCTATCCTCGCTGGCCTTTGTGTGCCTGTCAGAGTGAATGCCTGCTGACGTCATTGTGTGCATGTACACTGATCGATAAGCCAAAGGCAGTGCCGGCACTCATTTCCCAGCGCTAGCAGAACCAGGAGACATTGATCTGTCAAATCCCATTCTGAGAGCCCATTCAGAGAGAGCTGATAATTGTTGCCAGCAGTGAAGGATGCTATTATATCATTACATTATAGTAATTACACAAAATAAAGCAGCTAATCTAGGATAGAGCTTAATTTACTTTTGTTGATTTAACATATTGTATACAGTATATGCTTGTGGAAGCTTTTAACTAAAACCCATTACACACATTAAACACATAAACTTTACTATGGATGGCCTCAGCATAAAAGTCCTGGCAGGGGTAACTGGAACTACACAGGATCAATAAAAATGCAGTGATTTTTATGCATTATTCTAATTAAGTGACAACTTAAAATCACAGTTCACTTTGCTTTTACAAAATGTTACTGCATCGTTATCGTAATCTGTTTTTTTTCATTGCCTTCATTGGTTTTATGGCAGAATGATGCAGACTTCACATGCAGAAGTCATTTTTAGTGAGAATTCAGAGACACCAGATCACACTTCATGATCAACTGTCATCAAGCTCAGCATGTGGAGGTTTTTGCCTCCAGGGCTGAACTTAATTAGAGTCTGTTTTTCACCTTCATTTACCTTGACCTCATGTTAACACTGCAGGACTTGGATTGGATCATAAACTGAGACATATTTTAGAACTGAGAGGCAAAAATTAGTTTTTTGAATGTAAATAAATTTTTTTCCCCTGTCTTCTATAATAATGTGCCGGGAGTTTGATAAGGCAATTGATAACACACATCTGTCCTGCAAATACGCTACAACCAGCAGCTGTTAGCTCAGCTTAGCATTCAAAAACAGCAGTGGAACAAATGTGACAAAATCTGCTTATCAGCGAAACTACAAAATGTAATTTTTACACTGCATTTTTTATGGATTAAACTAAGGAATACAACATGTAAAGAGGTGCTGGCAAGTGGATGTTGCCAAACCAGATAAATTATTTCCTCCTGTTCCCTGTCTTTATGCTAAGCTAAGCTAACCAGTCGCTCGGGGTAGCTTCATCATAAGACATGGCACTCTTAGCAAGAAAGTTAGAAGTGTTTTTTATGTTGTTACATAGTGGAAACGCTAAGAAAACTTAGTTAGAATAATATTTATTTCAAAAAGACACTCGATAAATAGTTGTGTTATAAAACAGCAAAATGTTTTTAATGGTTTTGTTATCTTTTGTTTGCTCCAAAACTGATGCTCCACGACTTGTAACCATTGTCCTGGTGAGATTAGGATAACTATCCCACAGTTTGTCACGTGCCAAGCGCACGCCCTGGATGATAATCCTCAGAAAGGGGTTAACCCTGATCAAACACAATATAATCTAGGATTTAGGCTGGGCTGCCCAGAAAACATTTTCTCCCCACTGAAAATACAAATCTGGGCTTTACCGGGATGTCAAATAAAGCTTGTGGTTTGATAGTTGTATGATCTTACTGGCTGGACAAAAAACAACACATAACTGTTTACTCAGTTCTCATCTGTGCTGTTCAGTTTGTGTGTTTTTCCAGTGACAGAGCTGCATTCCTCTGTTGCTGCTCCTGTTTTATTACAGGAAAATTTAGATAAGTTATGGTTTCATTTTGCAAACTCGTGACTCAGCTGCGGCAATTTCCGAACTCACATTTTGACTCATCTTTTACGGCTTGAAAAGAATATTTAAAATCCCAGCCTACATGAGCCTCTGACGTAATAGCAGCGTGATTACAAAGCACACATCACAGCTTCAGTGTCTCTGATGTCAGATCATAAAGAGATGGAGGTGCAGTGAGTTTCTTTGAAGTGAATGTGCTGTTTTACAGTGACTACCAGCTGCATTACACTGGAGCTCAACACAAAACCATCACTTGATTACTTAACTGACTTCTATATGACTTAAATGTTATGTAGATCCAAGAGGCTGCAGTGTGTTAGTTGCTCTTGCTCTGTTGAGAAACTTGCTTTTGTCTTCTTTCTCAATGTAAAGTTAAATACAAGCCTGATTATGTGCCATCAAATGACCAAACGGAAAGTTTCAATGGCTTTCGTCCCGTTGATGATGAAAGCAAATATGGCATTTCGTTGATGTAGTGAAGATAATTACTTCCTGACTTTTCGGTCTCGGCAACATGTGTTGAGACTATACAGTGAGTTCAAATCTTTAGCCTTCCTCTCCGCAGAGTGTAACCTCTTTAAGGCAAAGTGGAACACATGTAAACTCTCCAGATCACACACTCGCACACAGACATAAAAAGCTTCTGCAGCTGCTTTTGGTGCTTTCTGGAATTTTCAGGCCAGCCCTGTTGGCCAGAGATCTTACTTCCTAACTGGATGTGTGTGTGTGTGTGTGTGTGTGAAACCGAGAGAGTGTACATATGTGTGTGTGTGTGGGAGGGGAGAGGGGCAGGGGGGCTTGTTTTTGGGGCTGGAGGACGGTCGCGGTGCTCTGAAGGAGTGTTCTCCCAGCGTGGGAAAGACGCTCGTCTTTTCTCTGCCTCTCAGGGACTGAAGTAGGCCAAAGAAGGGCTGAGAGGAACTAACTTCTCTCCTCCGGCTCCAACTTTCTCCACTCGGGCAAAGCCGTTCCCCCTCTTGAGCCGGGACAAGGGGGATTTGTAGGAGTGAAGCACTCAGGCTGGCAGGAGTTCCTGTACTCCAAGAGGAGATGGGCAGCAGCTGAGGAGACTTTCTCCCAGCCGGGCTGAACAGCACAGAGTTGGTAGGGAAGAAATGTATCACTCCGGCAGTGAGGAGTCAGATCTGGTAAGTTTGTATAAACAAACTTTCTACAATTCAAACTATGTCCCTCTTGAACTTTTCTGAGCTAAACTCGACAGGACTTCTCACTCTTCTCCTCTCTATCCTCTGAACAAAGAGGAAGGACTCAGACTGCGGGAGAATGGAGGTTATTAGTGCAGGATTTAAAGGGGCGTAAACATACACTTCCTATTTTCTCCCCTTGTCACTTTTCCGGAAAGTTAGTAAGTGAGAGTAAGAGTCTTTCTGTAAATGCACACGGTAACTCTCTTGCAGTGTGGTGTTTAGAGACGAACAGGCTCATTTGGGAGTCTAGTATGAGTTTGCGAGCACTGCTGCATGACTGCTACAAGCTTGAAGTGGGGAGCTGAGACATTGGTTAACAAGCAGAGAGAGGGAAAGAAAGTAAACAGCCAGGATGAGTTTGGTTTTTATTCACAGAGACTGGTAGAGAGCACAAAACTTGGGTTAGCCCTAGAGCAAAAGGTAAAGGTTCATCTTATCACATGAGCCAATCAGGTTCTCCATTTTATTCCAAACTCTAAGTCCTGACGTCCTTTTTGTATAACTTTCGCACAAAAACTTGGGCACGGAGTGTAAATGATTGGATGTCATGTTAGTTAGTATTTCAAATATTTCCTGTTTTGCTCACATGCTTGTATTTGTCTGTGTGTGAATAATACAGTGTTGAAAACATTTAGTCCAAGTGTTTCCCAGTGATAGTAATCAGTGCTTGTCATCAGCCACACCCTTGTATTTAATGACTAATCAGCCTCTAGAGGCAAGTTTGATAAGAGTAGTCCACACACAAACCCACAGAACTTCATTTAAAATGTTTGTGGAGATGCCAGGGTTTTCAAAATGCCAATTATGTTAGGGTAAATTTGACAACAAGAATATTTCCATTTGATGTGATGGTGCAGCTATTAAAGTAATCTGGAGTCTGGAATCTGGAATATTGCATTCACTAGATGCTGTTGTGTATCTTTGTAGCTGATTTTTAGTTGTGTGTGTGTATGAGACCTGACTGCTGGTTGCTCTTCATTTATGTCTTGAAAATCTAGTTACTCTCACACACAGGAGCACTTGTTTTTATTATGTAAGGAGTCTATTCATGTGTTGTTGTTCAAAGTGTTCATGTGACTGAAGCTGCTCAACTCTTGAGTTGTATCCACTTTGTTCAGTTTGGCTTGTCAGGCAACACTTACTGTATCTTTTTAGCCTGTGTTTAACTGAAGTATCAGAGAGCTGTGAATAGTTGAACATGACTGATTATGAAGTGGTGTTTGGAGGTTCAGAGGACAAAACACAGGTCAGTCATTTCAGCTGAGTGATGAGTACTAAGTATAACACTATGTAAACATCTAAACCTTGTACAATTATACTGCTTCTGAGTGTGTATCTACTTGTATCAGTTTAACAAGTTCAACAAATCTGTGTTAGATTTAGACAATACATGTTAAAAAGAACAGGCATTTTAAACAAGAATCTAAAATTAGTGACAGGCTGCTACCCAGTGAAAACATCACCAGATTTGATGATA